>NW_007741952.1:22904-23416 GCF_000696425.1 Galeopterus variegatus
AGGGGTGCTTTCCTGATACGGGAGCAGAAGAGGGTGGGGGAGGGAGAGCATCCCAGCAACGGGAGCGGTGGTCCCGCTGAGGAGTGGGATCGGCCATGTGCAGCAGGGGACAGCTGCAGGTCTCCTGGGGCCCGTGTCCCTGCACACGCTTGTGGCCGCCCTGGCCCGGACAGGGCTTGACCCTCCGCTCTCCTCTGGCCCAGGTTCTCCTGCTGGAAGCAGCAGAGCGGCCCTCGGGCCCAGACAACGACCTGCCAGCCCCGCAGAGCACTCCGCCGCCCTGGAACGAGGACTTCCTCCCTGATGCCATCCCTCTCGCCCACCCGGGACCCAGAAGGAGAAGACCCACGGGCCTGGCCGGTGAGCGAGGCCTGCAGTGGGGCTCAGGCCAGCTGAAAAGGCCTCAGGCTTGGCCTCCCGGGACCTCCACAAATAGGTCACACACCAGGCTCTCTGGGTCAGATACACCCACGTGGCATTTTGAAAAATTGAGCTCATGACAACAACAAAAT
>NW_007741953.1:0-628 GCF_000696425.1 Galeopterus variegatus
ATCAGGATATCTCCCCAATAATTTACCAGAAGGAATAAGAAAATTTAGCAAGGGTAAAAAATCCCACAAGATTAACACACACAAAAAAAAATCACTTGCATTTTTGTATGTAGGCAGCCAACAATTGGAAAGTAATATTAAAAAAAAAAATTGCAATTGCCAAAGTGCAAAATTTTGAAATACTTAGTAATAAAACTAATAAAAGAGGCCTAATACCTCTGCANGTCTCTTGCTGTTCTTGTAAGGATACCAATCCTGCTGGATTAGGGCGCCGTACTTATGATCTCACCTAACCTTTATGACTTTACCACCTCCCTAAAGGCCTTATCTCCAAAATATTGTGACAATGTGGGTTAGGGCTTCAACATATAAATTTTGAGGCAACATTACTCAGTCCATAACAGAAAAAAAGACATACTTAAACAAATAATGACCCAAAACTTCCCAAATTTGATGAAAGACATACATTTTCTGATTTAACAAGTTCAGTAAACCTCACATAGAATAATGCTGTAACGTATACTCAAATAGAATCCAAACATATATTTAAATCAAATATGCTTATTCACATAATAAGCAAACTTCTCTAAATCAAAGATAAGAAAAGCTTCAAAGCAGCTAGATAAAA
>NW_007741953.1:2465-11690 GCF_000696425.1 Galeopterus variegatus
AACAACACTTGACAGATTAAAGAGAGAAATGCAGTCATAACCAGTAGGAAAATTTAACACTCTTCTCTCAGCAATTAATAGATAATAGATAAATTATCTATTAGTAATGTTAAATATCATAACAAATATATAAAAAAACTACTTTTCATTTTTGCTACATGCACAAATATAGGAAGAAGGTTGATTCATAAATTATTTTAAAACATTTAAAAAAAATTGAAATCACAGTGTATTATCTAACCAGAATGGAGTTTGTATTGAATAGATAGGATTTCTAGAAAAAAACTCAATTAATTTAAAAAACAAGCAACATACTTCTACATAATGCAAGGGCCGAAACAAAAATTACAATAGAAATTCAAATATTCTTTTAACTAAATGATATAAAAATACAACATATCAATATTTCATAATGCAGCCAGTGCAGTGATTATAGAGAAACTTGTAGATTTAAAATGTCATATAAAAGAGGGGAAAATAAAAAATAAAAGTCTTAATGTTTTACCATAAGAAGGTAGAAAAAGAAAAGCAAAATAAATTCAAGTGATTACAAAGAGACAGAGAGAGAAAACAGTAAAAATAAGAGCAGAAATCAATGTAATAGATCAGAAACAAACAAGAGAAAATTATCAAAGACAAAAGGTGGCTCTTTGAAATGATCAACCATATTGACAAATAACTATATAGACTGAAATTTTAAAATAATATCAGGCATAAAAAAGAGGTTAGTTATCACTAAAGATTCTGCATACATTAAAAGGATAATAAAATAATACTTATTTTAATTGGATAAAGTTCTCAGAAAATGTTTACTAAAATGACATAAAAAATTCTGAATATTCATATATTCTTCAAAGAAATTGAATGTGTTATTCAAAATCTTTCTAAAAACAAGCAAAAACAAACAAAAAAACACAAAAATAACTCTAGGTCAAGATAGTTTCACTGAGGAATTCTCTATACCTAGTAAACATTCAAGGAAGAAATAGCATCAATCTTACTCAGATTATATACACACACATGCACACACACACAAAAGGCATCTTCAAAAGCTTATGAAAAATGTTTTTTATGAAAAAACTATGCATGAATTAAAAAAAAATGCACCTAAATAAACTTTTACTAACTTGTTATAGCATATCTAAACAGAATCTAGTTTGAGGCACTAAGAAGGATATGCCATCAGTTTAAAAAGCCCGTATCAAAGAAACATGAACTCTGTTAAAATTACAGCAAGAACAAACACCAGATGTATGGAGAAGTCGGGGTAGCAGAAGGGTGAAATCAATGATGCTTTATAAAATGTTTAGGAGAATGCCCCAAAGAATTCAGCAGCTTACAAATGGATAAATTGTGTTAAGAAGGAACAGTAGCAGACCATTCACATCAATTTGTGAGAAGAAAATTAATCTTGTTTGTGCCCTCATTGAAGAGGACCTGCAATTAACAGCACAAAGAATAGCCAACCACAGATCTGTCAGTTGGTCTAGCTTAAATAATTCTGACTGAAAATCATAGTTGAGCAAACTTTCTGCTCAATAGGTGCCAAAACTGTTGCACCCAGATCAACTGCAGAGAAGAGCAGAGCTTTCAATGGAAAATTTAAGCAAGTGGAATCAAGGCCCTGAGGTACTTCTTTGAAGAATTGTAACAGGAGATGAAACATGGCTTTACCAGGACAGTCCTGAAGACAAAGCACAACCAAAGCCATGGCTACCAAGAGGTGGAAGTGGTCGAGGCAAAGCAAAAGCAGGCAGGTCAAGGCAACAGTTTTTTGGGATGCTCGAAGAGTTTTGCTTGCTGACTTTCTGGAGGTACAAACGATGTTAACATCTGCTTATTATGAGAGTGTTTAGAGAAAGGTAACCAAAGCTTTAGCAGAAAAATGCCCAGAAACCTTCACCAGAGAGTCTTCGTCCACCATGACAAGTCTCATTCCTCTCATCAGACAAGGGCAATTTCATGAGAGTTTTGATGGGAAATCATTATGCATACACCTTACTATCCTGATTTGGCTTCTCTGACTTCTTTGTGTTTCTTTCACTTAAAAAATCACTAAAGGGCACCCATGTTTTTCTTCAGCTAATGATGTAAAAATGACTGCATTGACATGGTTAAGTTCCCAGGGCCCTCAGTTCTTTACAAATGTGCTAAAGGGCTGATATCATCATTTAAAAAAATGTCTTGAACTTGATGGTGCTTATATTGAGAAATAAAGTTATATATTTTCATTGTACTCTTCTAATGTCGTTTTTCCACAAACTTTTTGAAGTCTCCTTGTATGTATGTATGCATGTATGTATGTATGTATGTATGTGTGTATGTATGTATGTGTGTATGCGTGTGTATGGTGTGTGTGTATGTGTGTGTGTGTGTGTAGAGAGGGACAGAGACAGAGAACAATATTCCACTTAAATATAGAAGCCAAATTTTGAACAAAATATCAGTAAATAAAATTCAACAATATAGTACAAGAATAATATATCAAGACCAAAAAATGTTTATTTCAGGAAAGCAAGGTTTGATTAATATTCTAAAATCAACCAATGCAATATAACATATTAACAGAATAAGACAGAAAAAAGCATTTGGTAATTTTAATAGATGCAATAAAAACATTAAACAAAATTCAATATCTTTTTAAAATAAAACTTCTCAAAAACCCAGAAATAGTAAGAAGCTTCCTCAATTGATAAAGGGATTCTACAAAAAATCCATAGTTAACATCATATTTAATAATGGAAAACTATTTTTTTCCTCATAAGATTGAGAATAAGGTAAAATGCCGAATTCCATTCACCTTCAACAGTGCTCCAGATAACTGAAGAATTGTAATAAAGAAAAATAAAATCAAAGGCATAAATACTAAAAAGGAATAATTAGAACTATTTCTTATTTGCAGATAATGTATCTGTTTATTTACAAAATATCAGGATATCTCCCCAATAATTTACCAGAAGGAATAAGAAAATTTAGCAAGGGTAAAAAATCCCACAAGATTAACACACACAAAAAAAAATCACTTGCATTTTTGTATGTAGGCAGCCAACAATTGGAAAGTAATATTAAAAAAAAAATTCCAAATGCCGAAGTGCAAAATTTTGAAATACTTAGTAATAAAACTAATAAAAGAGGCCTAATACCTCTGCACTGAAAATTATTAAAAATTGCTGAGAGGATTGAAGAACAAATAAATGCAGAAGTATACATTGTTCCTGGGTTGGAAGAATCAGAGATATTAAAATGGTAATTATTTCTAAATATATTCATTAATGAACACAATTCCAATCAGATTCCAAATAATTTTTCTTTTGGTAGAAACTAACAGAGCTATTTCTAAAATCTATATGAAAACACATATGACCTAGAATAACGAAAGAAAGTTTAAAAGTCATGAACAAAGTTGAAGGATACACTTATACTACTTATTTTAAGCTATAAAGCTAAAATAATCAGTACAGTTTAATATTGGCAAAGAGATTGGCAGGTTGATTGACATATTAATCATAGAGACTTTCCATCAAAGGTCCAGAAATTGACCCATGTGTGTATAGTCCATTTATTTTTGGTAAAGGTGCCAAAGCAGTTCAACTCAATGGGGGTAAAGAAAGTCTATTCAAGAGACATATGAGAAGAACTGGGGGCCCATTTATAAAAAGTAAAATATGACCCTTTTTTAATGCCATGCCGCAAAATCAATTTAAAGTGGAACACAGACCTAAATAGAAAACTTAAATCTATAAAACTTCTAGAAGAAAACTAAGAAAATATATTCTCAATTTTATGGTAGGCGAAGATTTTTTCAATGGTCACAGCAGACAGTAATATAAAAGTAAAAAATAGATCATGTGATAAATTGGACTTCATCGAAATTAAAAATTAAAAGTTTCTGGTTATGACTAACATCTTTAAGAAAACATATAGGCAAGCCACAAACTAGAATAAGATAAAATACTTATGGTACATTTAGTTGAGACATATCTTGTATAAGGAATATGAAAAGAACTCCTGCAATTTAATAATAAAATACAAATTACTGAATAAAAACGGATAAAGGACATGAACAGATATTATATAAAGGTAACTATAGGTTCATGATAAAGTGCTCAACAGCATTTTTCATCAGAAAATATTCAAATTAAAATTACTAAGATACCCCTAAGCATCCACTAGAACGGCTAGAATCAGAAAGGGTGTGCAACATTTCGAACATGTACATTGCTGGCAAGAGCATAAATGGGTGCACTCTGAAAATTTCTTCTCAGTTTCTCGTAAAATTAAACATATTACTATTCCCAGTCTAGCAATTCTACTTCTAGATTATACCCAACAGAAACAAAAGCTTATGTTCACAAGATGAGAAGTACAAAAATACTCATAACTAGCTTTATTCATTATAAGTGGGAATGATATTAATATCCATCAATAGGAAAATCAATAAAGTTTGACACATAAATTTAATGAATTCTACTCAGTCTTAAAAAGCAACAAATTCCTGAACTTCAAAAACATTATGCTGAGAGTGAGAAGCTAGACACAAGAGTACATGCCATATTATCCCATTTATATGAAGTTCTAGAACATGCAAAACTAATCAATTGTGATAGAAATATGCACAGTTGTTGCTTCTTGTGCTATCAGAATCTGAATGGGGCACAAGGGAACTTCCTGGGATCATGAAAGTACATATTTTGATAGTGGCATGGTTTTCACTGGTATATGCATTTATCACAGCTCACAAATTGTACCCTTAGGATTTGTGCCCTTCACTATATGCAAATTATATCTCAAAGAAATCCTACAAAATGTCTCTTAGTGTTGCACCGGAGATCTAGCTGGAGCCATAGGGAAAAGAAAAGAAACAGAAGGCACAATGCTTGGAAATAAAACTGCCATTCTTTGAAAATGGCATCATTATGTGCATAGCAAATCCCCAAGAATTTATAATCATACAACTGGAATTAATAAATAAATTTATAAAGGTATTATATATAAGCCAAATTTTTCAAAAAACAGTTATATATACAAACAAATAGGATACAGGGGCTTAAAAATAATACCTCATAAATAAATAAATGAGGGAGAAAGGGCAAATATTTTTACAGAAGAACCTAAAATAATACATGTAGACACATGCCCCCATTCCAAGAGTTACCAAAATGACAAAATTTGATTTACACTATGTGTATAATTTGTATATAAAAATATATTTACCTGTTTTACTCTTTACTCTAAAAGGATACCTATATCTTTGTAGTATAATTTGAAATCAGGTTGCGTTATGCTTCTGGCTTTATTTTATTTTATTTTTCTGCTCAGGATGGCTTTGGCTATTCAGGGTCTTTTGTTGTTCCATATGAGCATTAGGATTATTATTTCTCTTTCTGTGAAGAATGTCTTTGGTATTTTGATAGATTGCATTGAATCTGTACATCACTTTGTGTAGTATGGACATTTTCACAATGTTAATTCTTCCAACCCAAGAACATGGGATGTCTTTCCATTTTTTTGTGTCCTCTTTAATTTCTTTCAACAGTGATTTATAGCTTTTGCTATAGAAATCTTCCACTTCCTTGGCTAACTTTATTCCTAGGTATTTTATTTTTCTGGTGACTATTGTAAATGGGCTAGCTTCCTTGATTTTTTTTTTCTGCTAGTTTGTTGTTGAAGTATAAAAATGCTACTGATTTTTGCATGTTGATTTTGTATCCTACAACTTTTCTAAAATCATTTATCAACTCTAAGAGTTTTTTTGTAGAGTCTTTAGGATTTTCTATATATAGGATCATGTCATCTGCAAACAGGGACAATATGACTTCATTTTTTTCCAGTCTGGACACTCTTTATTTCTTTTATTTCCCTGACTGCTCTGTCTAGTGCTTCCAATACTATGTTAAACAGGATTGGTGAGAGTGGGCATCCTTATCTTGTTCTCATTCTTAAGGGAAAGGCTTTCAGCTTTTCTCCATTTAGGATGATATTGGTGGTGGGTATGTTGTATATGGCTTTTATTGTGTTATGATGCTTTACTTCTATATCTAATTTGCTGAGAGTCTTTATCATGAAGAGATGTTGAATTTTGTCGACTGCTTTTTCTGCATCTCTAGATATAATCATATGGTTTCTGTCCTTGATTTTGTTGATATGGTGTAACACATTTACTGACTTGTGTATGCCAAATCACCCTTGCATCCCTGGGATGAATCCAATTTGATCACGGTGTATAATTTTTTTGATGTGTTGCTGTATTATTTTTGCTAATATTTTATTGAAGATTTTTGCATTTACATTCATCAAAGATATTGGCTTGTTGTTTTCTTTTTTGTTGGTGGTGTATCTTTGTCTGGTTTTGGTATCAGGGTGATGCTGGACTCATAGAATGAGTTTGGAAGAATGCTACAAAGGTATAGTAAACAAAACAGCATGGTACTGGCATAAAAATAGACATATGGATTAATGGAACAGAATAGAGAACCCCCAAATCAACGCACATACTTACAGCCAACTGATCTTCTACAAAGGCACCAATAACATACAATGGAGAAAAGATTGCTCTTCAATACATGATGCCGGGAAAACTGGAAATCCATATGTAGAAGAATGAAACCAGACCTGTACCTCTTGCCATATAGAAAAATCAACTCAAAATGGATTAAAGACGTAAATATGCATCCCCAAACTATAAAAGTCATAAAATAAAACAGAGGGGAAATACTTCAGGAAGTAGGACTGGGCAAAGACTTTATGAATATGATACCCAAATCACAGGCAACAAAAGGAAAAATGAACAAATGTGATCACATGAAACTAAAATGCTTTTGCACAGGAAAATAAATAATTAACAGAGCAAAAAGCTAACCTACAAAGTGGGAGAAAATGTTTGCAAACTATGCATCTGACAAAGGATAAATATCCAAAATATACAAGGAACTCAAAAAAACTTAATAGTAAGAAACCAAATAACCTGATTAAAAAATGGGCGAAAGAGCTGAATAGGCATTTCTCAAAGGAATATATATGAATGGCCAACAGACACATGAAAAAATGCTCAGCATAACTCAGCATCAGGGAAATGCAAATCAAAATTGCACTGAGATATCTCACCACAGTTAGATTGGTTATTATAAAAATGACAGAGAATAACAAATGCTGGCAAGGATGCAGAGAAAGGGAAATTCTCCTGCACTGTAGGTGGGACTGTAAATTAGTGTAGCCATTATGGAAAACAATATGGAGGTTCCTCAAACAATTACAGAGAGAACTGCCATATGATCCAGCAATCCCACTGCTAGGTATATTCCCAAAGGAATGGAAACGATCATGTCAAAGAGATAACTGTACTTCCATGTTTGTTGCAGCTCTATTTACAATAGACAAGAGTTGGTACCAACATAAATATCCATTGTCAGATGACTGAATAAGGAAAATGTGGTATATTTATACAATAGAATATTATTCTGCCATGAAAAAGAATGAAATACTGTTACTTGCAGCAACATGGATGAAGTTAGAGAAAATTATGTTAAGTGAAATAAGCCAGGCATAGAAAGAGAAATACCACATGTCCTCACTTATAAGTGGGAGTGAAAAGAAGGAAGGAAGCAGGGAAGGAAGGAAGGAAAGAAGGAAGGAAGGAAAGATGGAAGGAAGGAAGGAAGGAAGGGAGGAAAAAGGAAGGGAGGAAGAAAGGAAGGAAGGAAAGAAGGAAATAAGGGAGGAAAGAAGGAAGAAAGGAAGGAAGGAAGGAAAGAAGATTACAACAATAACAGTAATGCATTGAAGTTTCAAAAGGAGAGCACAGAACAGAAGTTACCAGGGGTTGGGAAGGCAGAAGGTGAGGGGGGTAAGGAGGGCATTGGAAAAGGTCTATCAAAATTGATTGCATTGTATAATATTGAATATACTAATTATCCTGATTCAAATATCACACATTATACACAGGTATCGATATTCAATGCTGTACTCCACATATATGTGCAATCAACTATGTTCCAATAAAAAATAAATTAACAAAATTTTTGGTGTCTGTAAATAAAGTTTTATTGGAAAGAAGAAAAGAAAAAAAACTAAAATGGTACCTATTCTTTTTTTATATTACTCATGTGTTTTCTAAGATGGCTATAACTGGCACTCATTAAATTGTTATATCAGCATATTTCTAGTTGTAAGGGTACTTTTTATAAAGAAATTTATTTATTTATTTATTTATATACATTTTATTATACACAGATGTGGGCTACAGTGTTGATTTGCAATAATCTTGTACAATGTGTGATAGTCAGTGTATTAGCTTATTCATCATTACAATACACCATCATTCTTTGTGTCCATTGACCAATTCCTCACAAGGTTCCCTCCCTCTCTCCAGCCCCTCCCCTTTTCCACCTCTACTTTTCTAAAAGTTCAATGTATTTCTGTGACTGTTGTTTGTTTCTTTCTTTCTCTGTGTCTCTACTGATCATTTGTTTATTTATGGATTCAGTTCCCAGTTATGAGTGAAAGCATGTGGTATTTCTCTTACTGTACCTGGGTTGTTTCACTTAGAATAATTTTCTCTAGTCTCATCCATGTTGCTGCAAATGGTAGAATTTCATTCTTTTTTACAGCTGAGTAGTATTCCATTGTGTACGTATACCACACTTTCCTTATCCAGTCATCTATCAGTGGACATTTGGGTTGGTTCCATTGCTTAGCTATTGTAAATAGAGCTGCAATAAACATGGGAGTGCAGGTATCCCTTTGGCCTGGTATTTTCCAGTCTTCCTGATATATCCCCAGTAGTGAGATTGCTGGATAATAAAAGCCATATATAATAAATCCACTGTCATTAGCATTCTAAATGAGGAAAAACTGAAAGCTTTCTCCTTAAGATCAGGAACAAGACAAGGATGCCCACTCTCTCCACTCCTATTTAACATAATATTGGAAGTACTTGCCAGAGCAATTAGACAAGAGAAAGAAATAAAGGGCATCCAAATAGGTAAAGAGGAAATCAAATTGTCCCTGTTTGCTGAAAACATGATTCTATATACAGAAAACCCAGGAGACTCTACCAAAAAACTCTTAATGCTGATAAATGAATTCAGTAAGATTGCAAGATACAAAATCCATATACAAAACTCAGTAGCATTTTAATACTCCAACAGCAAACTAGAAGAAAAAGAGATCAAGAAAAGAAGCCCATTTACAGTAGTCACCAAAAAAAAAAAAAAAAAAAAAAAAACC
>NW_007741953.1:11853-12598 GCF_000696425.1 Galeopterus variegatus
TCCCTGTTTGTGGATTGGAAGAAACAGTGTAGTAAAAATGTCCATATTTATTTTTAAATTAAAATATATTGATTGTACACATAGTTGTATTTTAATACAAGTATACAATGTATGATAGTCATATAAGGCAAGTTAGCATATTCATCATCACAAAAGTTTATCATTACTTTGTGATGAGAACACTTGAACTCCTCTCTTTGAGCCACTTGAAAACATTCAGTGAATTATTGTTATGGATGCCTAGCACTACTGTACACCACTGGAACTTATTTTTCCTGTCTAGCTGTAATTTTGTGTCATTTGACCACCCTCTCTCTATCCTCCCCTTCCCATCCTCTAGTAATCACACATCTAATCTCTACTTGTAAAACTCCATGTAGTTATTTTTTTTTTTAGTTCCCATACATGAGTGAGAACATGTGGTATTTATCTTTCTGTGCCTGACTGATTTTACTTAACATAATACCTTCAGGCTCATCCTTGTTGCTTCAAGTGACAGGATTTCATTCTTTTTCATTGCTGAGTAGTATTCCATCGTGTGTACATACCATGTTTTCTTCATACATTCATTTGTCAGTGGACACCTACATTGATTCCATGTCTTGGCTATTGTGAATAGTGCTGTGGTAAATGTGGGGTGCAGATATTTCTTAAATATGCTAATTTATTTTCCTTTGGATAAATAATCAGTATTGGGATTGCTGGATCATATGGTAGTCTTTTTTTTAGGTTTTTTGTTTGTTTT
>NW_007741953.1:13334-15640 GCF_000696425.1 Galeopterus variegatus
TTTTGTGAGGAAACTCCATACAGTTTTTCATAACGGCTGGACTAAATTACATTCAAAACAACAGTGTACATGAGTTTCCTTTTTACTGCATTCCCACCAGCATTCATTATATTTCATTCTTTCGTAATAGCCACTCTAACTGGAATGAGAAGATACCTTATTATGGTTTTGATTTTCATTTCCCTAATGATTTAGAATGTTGACCATTTTTCACATACTTGTTGTCCGTTTCATTTGCATGCCTTTTTTGAGAAATGCCTATCTAGGTCACTTGCTCATTTTTTAATTGGAATATTATGGTTTTGCTGTTTAGTTAAAATCCTTGTATATTCTGTATACTAATCCCTTGTTGGGTTAACAGTTTGCAAATATTTTCTCCCATTCTGTTTGTTGCCTCTTTGCTCTGTTTTTTTTTTTTTTTTTTTTTTTTTTTTTTTTTTTTTTTCTGTGCAGAAGCTTTTTAGATTGATATAATCCCATTGGTCTGTTTTTGATCTCGTTGCCTGTGCTTTAGAAGTCTTCTTCATAGAAATTTTGCCCAGACCAATGTCTTGGAGTGTCTCCCTTATATATTTTTCTAGGAGTTTTATAGTTTCAGATCTTACATTTAAGTCTTTAACCTATTTTGAGTTGACTTTGGTAAATGGTTATAGGTACAGGACTAGTTTCATTCTTCTACATGTAAATTTCCCAGTTTCCCAGAAACATTCATTGAAGAGGCTGTCCTTTCTCCAATGTATGTTCTTAGCAACTTTGTGAAAAAATCAGGTGGCTGTAGATATGTGGATTTACTTTTAGGTTCTCTATTCTATTCTACTGGTCCTTGTGTCTGTTTTTATACCAGTACCATGATGTTTTGATTACTATTGCTTTTTAGTATATTTTGAAATCAGGTAGTATCGTGCCTCTATCTTTGTTTGTTTGTTATTTTGGTTTGTTTTCTTATTTTTGTGTTTTGTTTTTCTCAGGGTTGTTTGGCTATTCAGAGCCTTTTGTGGTTCCATATGAATTTTAGGATTTTTTTTTTTTCATTTCTGCCAAGAATGCCATTGTTACTTTGATGGGGATTCTACTAAATCGATTGATTGCTTTGGTAGTATGTTAATTTTTGCAATATTAATTGTTCCAATCCATTCTCTTAGTATTTCTTTTCATTGTTTGTGTCCTCTTTAATTTCTTAAATTAGTGTTGTGTAGTTTTCATTGTTGTGATATTTCACCTCCTTGGTTAAATTTATTTCTAGGATTCTTTTTGGTAGCCATTGTAAATAGGATTGTTTTCTTAATTTCCTTTTCAACTAGTTTGTTGTTGGTGTATAGAAATGCTACTGATTTTTGTGTGTTGATTTTGTATCCTACAACTTTACAGAATTTGTTTATTAGTTCTGAGGGTTTTTTGGTGGAGTCTTTAGGTTTTTCTATATATAAGATCATGTTATCTATAAAAAGGGACAATTTGAGTTTTTCTTTTCCACTTTGGGTGAACTTTATTTATTTTTATTCCCTAATTGCTCTGGCTAGAACTGCCAGTAGTTATGTTAAAAAAGGGTGGTGAGAATGGGCATCCTTGTCTCGTCCCTGTTCTTAAAAGAAAACCTTTAAACTTTTCCCCATTCAGAAGAATGTTACCTGTCAGTTTGTCGTATATGGGCTTTATTGTGTTGAGGTACATTTCTTCTATACCTATCTTGCTGAGAGTTTTTATCACGAAGTAATGTTGAAGTTTGTCAAATGCTTTTTTCTGCACCTGTTGAAATGATCGTATGGTTTTTGCCCTTGATTTTGTTGATGTGATGTATCACATTTATTGACTTGCATATGTTGAACCAACCTTGATTGCCTGGGATAATTCCCACTTGATCATGGTGTATAATCTTTTTGACGTGTTGTTTAATTCAGTTTGTCAGTATAGTATGTTGTTGAGAATTTTTGCATCTGTGTTCATTAGGGATATAGTTTCTTTTCTTTGTCATGTCCTTGTCTGATTTTGGTATCAGAGTGATGCTGGCCTCATAGAATAAGTTTGGGAGAATTCCCTCTGCTTCAATTCTTTTGGAATAGTTTGAGAACAATTGGTATGAAATTTTTAAAAAAAAATCTTGGTAAAATTCAGCAGTGAAGCCATCTAGTACTGAGCTTTCCTTTGTTGGGAGATTGCTGATTAGTGATTCAATCTTGTTGGTCAGTATTGGTCTGTTCAGGTTTTCTATTTCTTCTTGGTTCAGTCTTGGTAAGCTATGTGTCCAGAAATTTGTCCATTTTCTTCAGATTTTCCAATTCATTGGCATACAGTTTTTCATAATAGTC
>NW_007741953.1:18480-21886 GCF_000696425.1 Galeopterus variegatus
AAAAAAGTTTTATCATCAATACTGTATGAACACCTCCAAAAAATAAAAGAGAAGGAAACACGTCTCAACTCCTAACATGCAGCCAATATTACTGATACTCAAACCAGACAAAAGCATGAAAAGGAAATAAAAGTATAAACAATAACGCTTATGGACATAAACACAAAAATTCTCAACTAAATACTAGGAAACTGAATACAGCAACATATAAAAAAAGTTATACATCATGAATAAATGGAACTCATTCCAAGAATAATAGTTTGGTTTAACATCTGAAAATCCTTAAAATAATAGATTATTTTATTTATTATTTTATTATTTTTTAATCCTTAAAAATTCTATTACATTAGTAGGATTTTTAAAACACAACCCAAAAATGATCTCAATAGATGCAGCAAATAACATTTGACAAATTCTAACAAACTTTTATGATTAAAACACTCAGCAAATTAAGAATAGAAGGGAAATTCTTCAAACTCATAAAAGCCATCTACAAAAAAACCTCCACTAACATCATAGTTGTTGAAGGCCTGAGATGCTTTTGCTCTAAGATCAGGAATGAGACAAAGATGTCTACTCTCACCACTTCTATTTGACATTGTATTTGAAGTTTTAGACTGGGCAACCAGGCAAGAAAAGAAATAAATGACCTCTATATTCGAAAGGTAGAAGTAAAAATATCTCTACGTGTAGATGACATGAAGTTGCATATAAAAAAATCTTAAAGAAACCACTAAAAATCTATTAAAACTAATAAGCAAGTTTATCAATGTTGCAGGATAAAAGATCAATAAACAAAAATCAACTGTATTGCTATGCACTAGTAATGAACAATCTGAAAATGAAATTATAAAGACAATCACAGTTTCAATCATCAAAATAATAAATACATAGGAATAAATTTAACAAAATAGTCCAAATTTGTACTCTGAAAACTACAAAGAACTATTGAAAGAAATTAAAGAATATCTAAATAGGTGGTAAAATATCCCATGCACATCGATCAGAAACTTTATATAGTTAAGATGACAATACTGTACAAATTCGACACAATTCCTATCAGGATTCCAAATGAGTTCTTTGCAGAAATTGACACACTGGTTCTAAAGTTCATGTGGAATTACAAGGGACCCAGAATAGACAAAACAATCCTGAAAAGATAATGTTGGAGGACTAACCCTTCCCAATTTCAAAACTTACTACAAAGAAATGGTACTCGAGATATTGTGAAATTGGCATAAGAATAGACATTAAAATAAATGAATTAGAATTGATGATTCAGAAATAAAACCATGTGTCCATAGTTAACTGATTCTGGGCAAGGTTTCCAATATCATTCAATGGGAAAATCATATTTTTCAAGTTTATTTATTATTTTTTTTCCAACAAATTTTGATGGAACAACTAAATAGCCTTATGTAAAAAAATGAAATTGGAACCTTACATCATGCCACATGCAAAAATTAACTCAAAATGGATCAAAGAACTAAATTTAATAGCTAAAACCATAAAACTCATGGAAGAAAATATAAATGTAAATTTTTGTGATGTAAGCTTTCTAAAAAATGACACTAAAATTACAAGCCACCAAAGAAAAAACATAACTTAGACTTCATCAAAATTTTGTGCTTCCAAGGAAATCATGAAGAAAGTAAAAAAACAACCTAAATAAAGAATGAAGAAAATGTTTGCAAATAATAAACATGATAAGGAACTTCTATGTAAGATTTGTAAGAATGCTTGCAGCTCAATAATGTAAGAAGAAATAACCCAATTTTAAAATGGGCAAAGGGTCTGAATAGATATTTCTACAATATATGAATGACCAACAAACACAAAAAAGATGCTCAATAGCAGAGAAAAGCAAACCAAAACCATTGTGAGATATGACTTCACACCTCCAAGGTTGGCTAGGATTTTAGAAAACTAAGGAAAACAACAAGTGTTTTAGAATATATAGATTAGTTGGAACCCTCATGCATTACTTGTGGGGATGTAACATGGTAAAGCCACTGTGGGAAACACTTGAGTGGCTTCTCGCAATTTTAAACACACAATTACCATATGATTCAGAAATTCCACTCTTAGAAATACATCTCATCATGATATTGTTCATCGTAGCACTAGTCACAATAGCCAAAAGGTGGAAACAACCTACGCTCCCTCCTAAGGATGTGCATAAGAATCTTATTGATCCTCCAGCTTCTGGTGGTTGCCAGCAATCCTTGATATTCTTTGATAACTCTGATTTGTGCCTCCAGCCTTACACGGCTGTTTTCCGTATGTGTCTGTGTCCAATTTTCCCCTTCCTTATAAGAACACTGATAATTGGATTAGGGCTCACTGTGACCTCATCTTAACTTTATTATATCTGTTTCCAAATACAGTCATCTTCACAGATTCCAGGTGGACATGAATTATGGGGGGACAGTATCCAACCCAGTACAATCTCCAGGTATTTGGGGGGTTTCCAGCTGCTTTTGTTATTGATTTCCTGTTTAATTCCATTGTGGTCTGAGAGCATACTTTGCATGGTTTCTGTTATTTTACAACTGTTCATTTTTGAAAGAGGAAGTGGGGATTCCTGAAGGGGGTGGCCATGCTTACCCCACTGCCCCACTCCTCCCACACTTTAGAGCACACAGCATCATCTGAGGATGGTCTGGGAGCGTGACAAAGGGCAACGAGGTGGCCCATTACTGTCACTTATATGTGGTGTGAACTTCAATGAAGACTAACAGTAAAACTCTTAAATGTCATCAAGGCTTACCAAAGCTAATGGACCATTCAGAAGCTCTGGGTTATAATGAAGCCATTATTTAAGAAATAATTGATTCTGCCAATTTAGAGAACTATGCTTAAAAAATGGTTTTGTACGCAGACAATGAAGATAGCGCTGGGTGATTTCACAAAAACATAATCAATTTATTGTACATTGTAAGTCTTAATAGGTGTCATTAAAGTATTTGGAGAACTCACGGATGGAAACATGAAACACAAAAAGTATGCAAGGTGGGAAGCAACAAATTTCCATAATTTTAAACAATGGAGAGAGTTCTGAAACAGGACCTGTTGGAATTGAAGAATATGATGATGTTGAAGAAAACAGAGATGCTCCAGTCACCCCTCTGCCCACTCAGCCACTTTAGCCATCATCATCTTCAACCTGTGTCCCAAACAACATGACATCGTGCAACTCTAGTGAAATGCAGATTCCTCCCAGTGCACCTGCCCCAGCTAATGCATCAGAGATGCCTCACAGCACAGGCGAACATGCAGTAACATCCAACCTACCCCACAGGCTATTCTGGCCGTGGATCCCACACTTGTCAGTACAGTTTCTCTGGATGATATCCATCTAACACCAGAGAGTATTATGTATTAGAGCTCAGGAATATTCCAAACA
>NW_007741953.1:22931-23639 GCF_000696425.1 Galeopterus variegatus
AGCCTATCAGAAGCACAGTTTTAAGGAAGACTTCAGTTCCACTGAATATGCCAATAGAATCCGTGCCTGTGCATCAGATTCCTGTTCAGTTTTCATCGTCCATTTAGTAGATCCAATAATCCGCATATATGGGGTTGATGTATGTATGATCCTAAAAATGCTCATTAAACCCTGCTTCAAAAAATTAAAACACACTTCTGTAAAATGTACATTGGGAAAAAGTTTTGTGTTTTAATTTATACACATTAGGGGAATTTTTAAAAATCTATAATTTTGGGGCAGATGGACAATTATTACTTGGTTATAAACCTTTTAATTTAGCTTTTAGTAAACATCACCAGAATATTTCGGATTAGAGGTTATGTTTTTGTTTACCTTAGAATTTATAAAGTAAAGATGAATGTCCTCAACTGTTAACATGAATATGAAAGACACTATGTTCAAAACTCAATTTATATTCATGTTAAATATAACTACGTTAAAAGTAGAAATTTCATGCAAATAAATACAACAGGGTAAAGAGTACAATCACCTTTAGACTTA
Organism: Galeopterus variegatus; assembly: GCF_000696425.1. Classification (NCBI taxonomy): domain Eukaryota; kingdom Metazoa; phylum Chordata; class Mammalia; order Dermoptera; family Cynocephalidae; genus Galeopterus; species Galeopterus variegatus. Next base: position 23,475 of record NW_007741953.1, read on the forward strand.
AAAATAATGGTGGTTTCCCAGATACTTTCCTTTGTGCATTGAAACTTGACATGAATTGGAATTTGTTTCAGAGGCAGTTTGACTACATGTATCAGAAAATTTTTAAAAAAATGACATTTCAGTAATTCCCAGAAACCTGGTGTTTTAAGCTAAGGTTTTCTTTTG
>NW_007741954.1:0-1290 GCF_000696425.1 Galeopterus variegatus
TTTATGAAGCAAACATCATCCTGATACCAAAACCAGGTAAAGATACAACCAAAAAAGAAAATTACAGGCCAATATCATTGATGAATATAGATGTAAAAATCCTCACTAAAATACTAGCAAATAGAATCCAGCAACACATATATAAAATTATTCACCACAATCAAGTGGGATTTATCCCAGGGATGCAAGGTTGGTTCAACATAAGCAAATCAATAAATGTGATACACCATATTAATAAAATCAAACACGTCTCTATAGATGCTGAAAAAGCATTTGATAAAATCTAACATTCATTCATGAAAAAGACCCTCTATAAGTTAGGTATAGATTGAAATTATCTCAACATGATTAAAACCATATGTGATAAACCCCTGCCAATATCATCCTGAATGGGGAAAAGCTGAAAGCTATTCCTTTAAGAACAGGAACTAGNCCTTCAGCAAATGGTGCTGGAAGAACTGGATATCAGTATGCAGGAGAATGAAACTAGACTCACACCTTTCACCATACACTAAAGTCAACTCAACATGGATTAAAGAATTATATATACACCATGAAACAATAAAACTTCTTAAAGAAAACATAGGAGAAACACTTCGGGAAGTAGGACTGGACACAGACTTCATGAATATGACCCCAAAAGCATGGACAACCAAAGGAAAAATAAACAAATGGGATTATATCAAACTAAAAACTTCTGCACAGCACAAGAAACAATTAACAGAGTTAAAAGACAACCAACAGAGTGTGAGAAAATATTTGCAAAATATACATCTGACAAAGGATTAATATTCCGAATATACAAGGAACTCAAACAACTTTAGAACAGAAAAACAAGCAAAATGGGCAAAAGAGATAAATAGGAATTTGTCTAAGGAAGATATACGAATGGCCAACAGACACATGAAAAAATGCTCGACATCACTCTGCATTCAGGAAATGCAAATCAAAACCACACTGAGATACCATCTTCCCCCGGTTAGGATGGCTAAAATCCGAAATACTCTGAATGATAAATGCTGGCGAGGTTGCAGAGGAAAAGGAACTATCATACATTGTTTGTGGGACTGTAAAATGGTGCAGCCTCTATGGAAAATGTTATGGAGGTTCCTCAAACACTTACAGATAGATCTACCATATGACCCAGATATCCCCCTGCTGGGAATATACCCAGAAGAATGGAAATAATCAAGTTGAAAGTGTACCAGTTCCCCAGTTCTCATCGAAGCACTCTTTACAATAGCCAAGAGTTGGAACCAGCCCAAATGTCCATCATCAGATGAGTGGATA
>NW_007741954.1:2247-9272 GCF_000696425.1 Galeopterus variegatus
TTTAACAGTTAAGTTCAAGCTCAGTCACTTGCTTGCTGCATCAGCTTGGAGTTTATAAGCTCTTTGTGCCTAGTTTTCCTTGATACATCTGTATCATAAGGTTTTTCTCAGAATTAAATAGTTAATTTTTTCATTCAATTTTTTCAACAAATATTTAATAAAACCCTACCACTATGTGCCAGACAGATCTAGGCACATATGATTCTTCACTGAATAAAGCTAACAAATAGTTGTTGTCTCTCATGGAGTTTACATTCTACAAGAGGATATGAAAATATTTCATACAGAAAATAAAAAGATAAATATATAAGCTATATAGTATGTTAGAATAAGTGCTATGCACTATAGGAAAAAGAGCACAGACTAAGAGTCATTAGGATTCCCTGTGGTGGGCGAACTTTCAATTAAATAAGGGGTCAGGATAGGCAGCCTAGGGAAGGTGATATGAGTAATGGCTGGAAAATAGTGAGTTATGAGGATCTCAAGAGGAAATGTTCATTAGATAGATGGATGGTCTGGTCAATGCAAAGTCTATGGGTAGGATTGAGCGTAAACTGCCCAAGCAACAATAGAAAAGGCAGTTGGCTAGAAGACAGTAAATGAGGGAGAAAGTAGTAGAAGATTAGGTTATAGAGAAAAGGAGGATGATTTATGTAAATCATAAAGGGCTGTTAATGTAAATCTCTGCAGGACAATGAAAGAACTTAGGAAGTATTTTGCAGGATTCAGACCAGAGGAGTGACATCACTGAATGAACATTAATAAGATTGCTTTGGCTACTATCTGGATTGTAGCTTGTTGCTGGGGAACAAGCATAAGAACATAAAGCTAATTATGAAGCTACTTCGATAATCTAGATGGGAATTGATGGTAGCTCAGTTCAGGATATTAATGGTGGAAGTAGTTGGAATTCATTGGATTTGGATATAATTTAAAAGTCAAGAAAACCGGCTTTGCTGAAGAATTGGATATATGGTGTTAGAGAAAGAGAAGATTCCAGGATGACTCCAAGTTTTTGGCTTTTTTATCTAGATGAATGGAGTTTTTATCAGTTGGAAAGGGGAAAACTCCAGGAGAAGCAGGTTTAATAGGGAAACCTGGTGATCAGAGATACTGTGATACAAGCTAATTTTGTTGGATTACACAACAGGTTCTTAAAGAAGATGATTATGATGCCTCATGTGCATTAAGTACTTAGTTAGTTCATAACAAATTCATTACTGCATTCCCAGCTTCCAACTGTATGTGCATGGCTTCAACAATGACAGACAAGTTACTAAGTGCTGGCAGGTGTAATGAGTACCCACACAAATACCATATACTTTTTAAACTTAATTTAATCAAATTCATTAGATTGCTATCATGTCAAAGTGCTAGGCCTAGTTCACCAGAAAAATAGAAAATAGAAGAAATCACACTTGCCAGTCACTCAGACTGTGGGAGAGATTTTGTGCCCTGATGGAATCCACATAGATCAAGAAAAAGAATCAATCCCAGCAGTAATAGCAAAGACCTCTCTCTTTGAGCTTAGTGACCTTAATGTGACAAAGCTACAATACTAAGTGTCTGTAAAAAGAAACTCAAGAAAAGAAGGACAATTTTCACACTGACTCCCCTCTGAAGAGACTTGTATCCACACTACTCAACTTAAGGTGACCAGAGACTTTTGTCTCTGAAGCTGAAGCAAATGATCATGTCTCACTCATGTTTCTTGACTTAATAGCATCATTTGACACAGTTGGTAGTTTTCTGCTTGAAATATTTTCCTCACCTGTAATCTAGAACGTCATTGTCCTGGTTGCTGTTCCTTCTTAGATCTTTTATTGATTCTCGGTCTCACCTCCACTGTTGCAAAGTTGCTCTTCCCTCATTTTCTTCAAAGGCTGTCACATCCCTCTAAATTTCTCCTCCCAAAGCCCTTAATACTTATTTCTCTCTATTCAATTCATAAATTCTTTTAGCTCTGGTTTGAAAATACATTCAGAATCCAGCATCATACCATTTAAGCAAGATGAATAAATCCTAGAGTCCTATTTTACAGCATAGTGCCTATAGTTAGCAATAATATACGTGTGTACTTAAAATTTTGCTAAGAGGGTAGATCTTATGTTGTGTCCTTATCACAATAATACTAAAAATAATAATAAAGAGGGTGGTAGAAAACTTTTGGGGGTGAAGGATAGATTTATGGCATAGATTGTGGTGATAGTTTCATCTGTGTATAATTATCTACAAACTCAAATTCTCAAATTGTATATAGTAAATATGTATAGCTTTTTGAACATCAATCATACTTCAATAAAGTCAGTCTCTCTCTCTCTGTGTGTGTGTGTGTGTGTGTGTGTGTGTGTATATGTATATATATGTATATATATATCTTTTCTTAGAATCCAGGCCCTTCCAATACTTCCACTCCTACTACAGACCATGGTCCATGCAACTACCAGCTTTTGCTTCAGTTTGTGTAGCAGACTTCTAAAGGATTATTTTGCTAGTGTCCTTATCCTTCTTCCCAACAGTCCAAAGTGTTCCTTTAAAAATGCATCAGATGATTTCATTCCTTTGCTAATAATCTGTCATCAATTTCTCATTTAATTCAAGAAAGGTCCTACATAAACTGGCTATCCATCTGATGTTATGTCCTATCACTTTCAGCCTTTTTCATTCAGCTTCATCCACATTGGTTTGTTATTATTTCATAAATACCTTAAAGTATGTCCACATTTTAAATGCCACAGTGGTTGCACTTGCTGTTTTCTCTACCCGGGATGCTCTTTTCCCAACAGTGCTATGTGACACTTCCCTCTTTGTCCAATTATCTGCTCATGTGTTTTCTTCTTAGTGTTCCCTTCTTTAAGACTCAGCTTAACACAGCAACCACNCCTTCTTAGATCTTTTATTGATTCTCGGTCTCACCTCCACTGTTGCAAAGTTGCTCTTCCCCCATTTTCTTCAAAGGCTGTCACATCCCTCTAAATTTCTCCTCCCAAAGCCCTTGATACTTATTTCTCTCTATTCAATTCATAAATTCTTTTAGCTCTGGTTTGAAAATACATTCAGAATCCAGCATCATACCATTTAAGCAAGATGATTAAATCCTAGAGTCCTATTTTACAGCATAGTGCCTATAGTTAGCAATAATATACGTGTGTACTTAAAATTTTGCTAAGAGGGTAGATCTTATGTTGTGTCCTTATCACAATAATACTAAAAATAATAATAAAGAGGGTGGTAGAAAACTTTTGGGGGTGAAGGATAGATTTATGGCATAGATTGTGGTGATAGTTTCATCTGTGTATAATTATCTACAAACTCAAATTCTCAAATTGTATATAGTAAATATGTATAGCTTTTTGAACATCAATCATACTTCAATAAAGTCAGTCTCTCTCTCTCTCTGTGTGTGTGTGTGTGTGTGTGTGTGTGGTAAATATGTATAGCTTTTTGAACATCAATCATACTTCAATAAAGTCAGTCTCTCTCTCTCTGTGTGTGTGTGTGTGTGTGTGTGTGTGTGTATGTATATATATGTATATATATATCTTTTCTTAGAATCCAGGCCCTTCCAATACTTCCACTCCTACTACAGACCATGGTCCATGCAACTACCAGCTTTTGCTTCAGTTTGTGTAGCAGACTTCTAAAGGATTATTTTGCTAGTGTCCTTATCCTTCTTCCCAACAGTCCAAAGTGTTCCTTTAAAAATGCATCAGATGATTTCATTCCTTTGCTAATAATCTGTCATCAATTTCTCATTTAATTCAAGAAAGGTCCTACATGAACTGGCTATCCATCTGATGTTATGTCCTATCACTTTCAGCCTTTTTCATTCAGCTTCATCCACATTGGTTTGTTATTATTTCATAAATACCTTAAAGTATGTCCACATTTTAAATGCCACAGTGGTTGCACTTGCTGTTTTCTCTACCCGGGATGCTCTTTTCCCAACAGTGCTATGTGACACTTCCCTCTTTGTCCAATTATCTGCTCATGTGTTTTCTTCTCAGTGTTCCCTTCTTTAAGACTCAGCTTAACACAGCAACCACCTCCAGCCCAACTTTACCTATTTTCTTTACACTCCTGTATTTTTCTCAGTATTAATCTCCATGAGAAGTATCATGTGTGTATATTTTTAGTAGGTTTTCATTGTCCTCCCATTAGAATGTAAGTTCCATAAATACAAGTACTTTGTTTCCAATAAACATTAAACTAATTAATAGATTATTCTTTAAAATAGTACCTGTGTTTATTTTACTCAACAGGGTACATCAATTCCAATTTTCTCTTTTGAGAAATGTTCCAAACTCTATTATTAGATTGAATACCCAGATGGCCACATATGTGAATTTTGCCCCCTCTGTTAATCCCCATAAAACCCAATGTGGTGTCATATCTACCTGAGGCTCTTTGAAGCCTCCATATTTTCTTTATATGTGATAATTTGAGGATTATATTTCAATGTGGAAAGTCTGGAGTATTTCAGAGTGTTGAAAATTAAGAGACATAAATATTTAAAGGTCATATAAAATATCTGTCAAATCACCACCTGCTTCTCATCCCTCATTATCCTTTTTGTGGTCAAAGCTAACGTTTACTGAGAATTTACTACATGCTACCCTGTATTCCTATGTTCTCTATATACTAACATGTTCTTAATCCTCTCAACAACTCTACATGGTAGGTATCACCTATTTTATTTGTTACTTTCTCTATTTTACAGGTGATATAACTGAGATAATTTGGCTTAGACTTTTTGCAACATAAACATCAAGCCTGAAAGTGGTTGGTGTTTAACAAGAATTCAAATGATAAGCACTAAACCACATCACAAATCCACAGTTATTAAAAGAGAGCCTGCTGTGGTGGATGGTGAATGGCCACCTCACAACTTGGCACATCCTCAGCAGCCTGGGAACAAAGGAACACAGCAGGAGGGGCAGACCTCACCTGAGCTTTCACAGTTGCCAGTTCTGAGTCCTGAATCGTGTCTCAAGGGTCTTATTCCAGCTATAGCCAAAAAGCCCTAAGTGTTAATCAATTATGTAAATCTGAATTTTGGCTCACCAAATATCTCTTTAGCCAGACCCATTGGGAAACAATCTATGCATTTCAGTCTCCTAAACACTGAATTGGCTTACCCAATTTATCACTGGTTATTGGTTCTTGGACTGCAAATCAGGAGATTTGGAGACCAGGTGTCGCAATTGAAAATATGCCTCCATTTCATTTGCCATTTCACCTGCTGCCATGCTTTGCAAAACACACAGGTGTTAGGTCAATAAGCCCTACCAGAATGGGTAACAGTCAGCAACATCAAGCAAATAGCAAGCAACACTTCAGATATAATTGCAAGAGGCATTTGCTCTGAAAGATGAGATGAATCATCAGCATTCTACAGCTCAGTACAGGGCTGAAGTTTTTCCTTATGAAAACAGCCCATACAGTACACAAGGTTAAGTCTCTCTTGCAAGGGGAAATAATATCTCACCTTGCCAAATTTGTGGAGGAATAGAAGTGAGAGTCATCTGTCTGATGATAAAAGTCAGAAGCTGGCATTATTCTTATACAGCCTCTTTCAAGAAATTAAGAATTGCCATAAGGGTGAAACCAAATGGACACTGTAATAAAATCAAAGAAAAAATTGTGTTTCAGACATTAGCCACATCTATCTGTAGAAGGCTGACAATATTGTAGTTGAATTTGTCATCCTTTCAATAAAAAAGCGGGGTTTACAAAACTTAATGGCCTAAAGTTACTTCTAACTTTGTGTGTCCCAGATTCCAGTATCTTTCTGGGTATGTGTGATTAAACAATAATTGTGTGAAATATTTTAAGAATGTTTTAAAGTTTTCTTTTTAATTGCAAATTTCAGGTTCTTCTAAAGGACAAGCAAAAGCCAAACATCTCAATTGCAGTTACATATTAGAAACATATCTGTATGATTCAATGATTTTTGCATCTTGATGCCTTGAATGCAATTAAGACTAGAGACAGGCTTTAATCTCATTATAACACAAAGCTACATTTTGGTCACAGTCAGCAACTGTGTGTAAAAGAAGTATTTGTTACAGTTTCTTACATCATGACATGTTGACCACAGGTGAAGTTAAGTAACATGGCCACGTATCCACGGGTGAGGGTAAGACGCTTCATAAGTCGTATTATACTTGCGTAATTCTCACCAAACTGGATTCAGAGACTCAGCCCTGCAAGTTAGGAATGTGATTTTGTTATCTTTCAGGAATATGCAACCTGAACAAAATTCATAAGACTGAAAAATAAGAAATTAGGAATTAAAATGTCAAATCAACTGGACATTTGCATCAGACTGTTCAGCATATTTTCTCTTTACAAGAAAACTATATGGGAATTCAAATTATCAGAAAGTATATTGCTGCACTCAGAATCCTGACCAGAGGAGTTATATTTATAACTCAAATGTCAGTATGCTAAGCTTTAATAGCCTGCTGCAGCCTTCTCAATGAATAGACCTGGGTGGTGGGCACGTAGTCGTGCAAACCAACACTTCATGCTGTCAGCTTAGCACTTTTACTTTTGGTATTTGGAGTTGCCCTTTTCCATTTTACCTAGACCAACTGCTGCCTTCTGTTTACACAATTTGTCTCCTACCAAGATAAATATAACTACTAATTAAATTACCATGCTATCTACCCCTTCCACACTTAAATTATTCCTGAGTCACGCTGGTTGGATTTCTGAAATTTTGGACAAAGGGATGATTTACATACCTTCAGGACAGCAAGAGATTTCATCATACTGCTAGAAACGCACACAATTTAAAACTTATGAATTGTTTATTTCTGGAATTTTCAATTTAATATTTTTGATTGTGGGTAACCATGGGTCACTGAAACAACAGAAACCATGGATAAGGAAGGGCTACTGTACTGAATATGCGATTGAAAAAATGCCTGGCACTATTGGAAGTTCAGAAAAGTTCTCCCATATAAAATGATATATTACACTGACACTGAGAGATGAGGATATATATATATATATATATA
>NW_007741954.1:10058-12454 GCF_000696425.1 Galeopterus variegatus
TAAAAATGGGAATTACTACACAGTAAAAGATCTTATTTGTCCAAATTCCTGTACAAAAAAATGCTTTCTTAGCTCCTTCTCTCCATTCAAGGCCTCATCATTTCATCCCCTGAAGGATATCTCTCAGGGCACGTTTCCAGTGAAGAGCTATGCTATGTAAATGATATCTCTACTTTCAAAGAAAGGAGGTTTGGGAAACCTCCTAAAAGCTTCATAATCCAAAAGCTATGAACTTAAGCCCAAGTCTTTAACATCTCAATAATCAGAAGATTTGCTTGCACATCATTAACATTAAAGGTTTTTAAGTCACAGATATTCAAATTGAAGATGATACTAGCTCTATTTCCCCAAGGAGTCCCAAGGGGAAATAGGGCATATCTAGGGTAAGTTTGCTCTCTTATTCAAAACTGCCTCATGGCTTAGGCTTGCACTACCAGTTCCTCTCATTCCTAGCCAGGCATCACTCTTAGTTGTCCAACCACTATACGAGTTGCATGCACTTCCAGGAATCCTAACTTTCACAAACTGACTTCTTTCCAATTTGATATTCATCATAATTATCTGGCAACATGAAAAATATGCATATGGTTGTCCAAATGAGAATTAAACAGTAAGAATATCAGTTAACATTTAAAAACTGGTTAATACAATTCAATATCTTACCTTTTACATAACGTTTTTGTTATAATTTGGTTTAACTATTACCGAATTCCAGATTCCTCCCACAATCTTCTTTTTGACTTTTAAGACCCTCTATTGTCTGGCCACACGCTTCCTATTTCTCACTCCTAGCACAACACAGCTTTATAGTGGGTTTATAATACATACACTTGGTAATCATGAACACATATTTGGAGGTCTTCGTATATTTGCTTGAGCTCCAAATTATCTTTCATATCTCATTTCTGTATAGTGTTATATCAAGTGATCATATTACACGTAAGCCTTTCCAAATTTCACTAACATTTTCTACTATGGTAAGAAAATTTTGACCCAGCTGGAGCTTTTCTTAATATACCTTAACTAATTACTGTTTCTTAATGTCATGCAACATACATGGAGGTCTTGTTCCCTTCTAATATCTTAGCCCTCATAAAATTTGAATCTCTTCTAATTTATAAAGAAAAAACAACAACAACACTAAACTTCTGTTTAAAAGCCTCACTCTTTTACAGCTTTTCTTTTAATCTTTATCTCCATCAGTAAATGTTGGTTTTGTTCTTATTTGTGAGTGCATTTATTTCATCGGGATGGAGCACTATTCACAAGGATATCAATATTTTCCCATTCTTTTTTTTAAATTGCATTTAGTTTATCAGGGTTGTGACAAATGCTGTACATACAAATACCTCTAAACTTATTCACTGATAAATGATGTGATCCTAAACACCAAAGACAAAATATGGAACTAAGTTTGTGTCTCATGCTATGAAACACTGAAGTCATTTAATGTATGTAAATGTGTATCATATACATATTTTATATATGTATATATGTATAATGTATGCGTGTATATATGAATGAATTCAATATTCATGGTTGTGTGTAAATGCATATTGTATAAATATTGTGTGTGTGTGTATCATACATATGTGTGTGTGTATATATATTTCCAATTAGGTTTTAAGCAACTCTAGTGTAAAAAAATGTTTCTGATGTCCTTTAGGCATAATTTAAGCAAGAGTTTCTTTATTGTCCCACACTACATCTTTCTCTCCAAGCTCTCACAATCCCTTTTATATCATCTTCAGATTTGTCCAGGAATGAGTCTCACTTCTCTAATTTGCTAAAGACTACTTAAGGACAGGAGTCAACAAATTTAGTTTTAAATTCCCTCATGGTATGCAGAATAATGTAAGCGCTTGGGAAAAATGTCTCTAGTTCATACATTTTTTGCCATAAAAATAATAAGTAGGTTTAAAAAATGCAAGGCAGAACAAGTAAATAAAGAAATAAAATTAGACTCATTTCTTAAGACTTTATATTCAGAAAAAACAGTGCATTTTTCTCTTAAAGGTTTAAACAGCTTTGCCATAATTGATGAATGTTTTATTCATACTTCAATATTTTGTCTTCCACATTCCTGAAGATTCTGACCTGAGATAGAAAAGTGATTTTTATTCGTACTTCAATATTTTGTCTTCCACATTCCTGAAGATTCTGACTTGAGATAGAAAAGTGATTAGGCTGTAAACAAGTGAGTGAACTATTTGTTAAATTTACTAAAATGATATTAATATTTTCTGCTAGAGGCCAGCAAAAACTATGAGGAAGCCTTAGTAACCCCAAGAATAAGTCACCACAAAAGCACATCAATTTATTTTTAGCTCCCACTCACAAATAATTGAGAACATGTGGTATTTCTCTTTCTGTGCCTGACTTGTTTCACTTAATAT
>NW_007741954.1:12936-17490 GCF_000696425.1 Galeopterus variegatus
TCCACTCATCAGATGATGGACATTTGGGCTGGTTCCAGATCTTGGCTATTGTAAATAGAGCCGCAATAAACATTGGAGTACAGGTATCCCTTCAGCATGATGATTTCCATTCCTATGGGTATGTTCCCAACAGTGGAATCGCTATGGGGGGTTGTGCGGGGGAGTGAGGGAGGGGAGAAGAGGAATGGGTAAAGGGTCATGAATATCAAGTACAATGTATAAGAGAAGTTAAAATAAAAAAATAAAAATAAAAATAAATAAATAAATAAATTTTTAAAAAGCACATCAAACACAGATCACATGGCACTGGAAGAAATTTCCCAAAGGAAAAATATGTATGGGCAATCACAAGCAATGTTGAAAATAGTAGAGAGCACTATCTGCTTTTATTTTTTCTTGGCTCTACCATGACATCAAGGAAAGGAAGCCACAGTGTACCTACCTGCTGGAGGCTCCACTGGCAAGTTAAATCCCTTGTGTTCATGTGACATAGATATTTGTTAAAATTACTTCGTTATAAAAATAGAACATGAATATATGTTCTGAAAAAAGGGTTAAAATATAACACCTAAGATTTGATTGGTGACAATTTTAAATACCATCTCCCACCCCACCTTCTCCAAAGTAACCAATCTATTAGTTTGTTTTGTATTATTCCAAAACTTTATATTGTATATATCTGTGCTATATAAGGATATATACGTACATATCTACTGTACATAAGAACAGATATGAAGATTTAATGCTGTACACACACATATATATATAGCATATATAGTATTATCTTTATATTTATCAGTATGCATATGTACACACATGCATATGTATATAATGTTTATATATACATACATAAATAGGGAGATACATCTGAAATATAAAGTATTCGATTACATGTTAGCATTCATTTATTTTTTGACCATTTGACCCACATTCAGCTGAATATCTTCTCTTTCTTTCTACCTGGTACCGTTTTTGGTGAGGACTGTTCAACTGATAGGTTTACCGAAAATTTGGTTACAAAATGTTGGCTTGTTTGAGAGTCTGTCCGACAGGTAAGCCAATTTCTATTCTGTCCCCAGAAATCATTTTAATTCTCTCCAGTCCAGATTGTATATCCTCAGAGTGACAAGAGTCTCTTGTATCTAAAGTTGCAGAAATGTACAAGGAAACAGCAGTTGCATCAAAAACTACACTTCATTGAACTCTCTATGTGAGGGGGATAGTGAGCCTGTTATTAAGTTTAGAATTTTATTTTTGGAATGTAAAGCTCCCAATAAATAGAAGATTCATTTTTTTTTCTTTTATTGCTCAATTTAAACTGAGAAGCAATCTTAAAAGATTATTGGCAAGCCTTTGCTCACAGTATCTGACAAACTGATTTTTTAATTTTAAATTTACAAATGTCACAATAAGGAAATAGTACATTTATGCAATAATTTATAACATTTTCAACATGAATATATAAAAAGTCATTTTACAAATAACTCAGTGATATGTATTTATTTATAGGGGATCTAATAATATCTTTTAGAAAAGTCACCAAACTTCTGCAACCCATTATCGGCTTTTCTGCTCACTGTTTAATAACTTAGTATTACCAAAAGAGTAAAGCTTGTCAACATTATCCTGCTTTCAAAGGGTTCTATGATTCGACCTCAACCACCTTTAATAGCTTTTCTTGTTTGATTTCACTTCAAATATGTCATACACTTACTCTATGTCATAGACTGGACCCTGTGCATGTGACCTTAATCTCTCTGCTCCATGACAATGTTGTGCATTTAAAAAATAATATTATAAATTCTATTTGGCAAGTTATTTCTGCCAGCATTTACAATGCATATAAAATGACAAAGTTATTTAACTCCAAACTTATATAATTCTATCAACCCCCAAAATAAAACAGCAATTAGCTTTATAACTATTATTATTTACTATTCTTTTCAAAATGTTTTAAAATAAAATTTGTGAAAATCACGTATTTTAGTAAAGCATAATTCACTTAAGACTTGTTTCATAAATATACCTATATTTTAGATGAATCTATGGGGTTTGTATTGTATCACCTTTTCAAGTAAGCAGCTTTCACTTTCATTGGGGTTACATTTCAGTGCTGGTGAATAAAGAAAAGACTAGATGGTATGCTTTTCATTAATAAGTTCATTAGACATTTTGAAATATGTTAAAATAATAAGTGTGATGCTCATTATTGCTTAATCATCCTAATTATTTAAATATTCTTTTAGTGAGGCTCTATCAATACACTTACTGAAAATCTTCATTCACTTTTCCCATTATTCTATTTCTTTGTGCTCATGTGAAAGTACTTATTAATACTAATTTGTTTTATGCACTGACAATCATGTTGAAAAGTCAGCAGGAAATATAAATCATCCAATTATTCCTATGGAGGAAACAGCATGAAAATGTTGATAGATTTAGAATGATGATTTGTGCAGCTTTGTATCACTGTGCAATCTGAGGGGCTTTGATGACTTGATTCAGATTTGAATCTGCTGTTCTCTTTGTTCTGTGGAAGATTATTTACTCCTACACACTCTGGAATGTACAGGATGATGGGTATAAAATACAGGAGGGAAAATGAAGATAAATTATGGTACAGGCCTTCTAGTGGAAAAGCATCTGTTGCTGATACAGATGAGGTTTATCAATCTGGAGTAATTATCAATGTCTTTTTAAAATCAGTGTCAACTAAGTGACTTTTTTGTGTGTTAAAATTTTCTCTAATCGGATTTATTAGAGTTGTTAGAGTACACAAAATAATGATCATCTCCTTAATTGAAACAACCAGAAACCAAAAACCATACCTCTCCACCCCCTGACACAGACATCAGGGGGAAAACTGCTCATTAAAAATCTGGGGAAGTGGATAAAAATTGGTGTCATTCTCTGAGAAGTTAAAAAACTCAATGTGGTACACAGCTTAGATACTTTTAATAAAGCAATGTTGAAGGCAGCACAGCTGTTGCTTTGAAATGAAACATTATTTTCTGTGTTGTCTTAATGTTAGTCTTTGATAATGAATAAAGAAAACAGCCAATTTAAAACTCAGGGATGTCCTTCGAGAACAGAGAAAGCTGAGTGGCACACTGAGAGCAAATTAGAGGAAAGTAAATGTCACCGTAACACTCCAGATGGTTTAGAGAACTTTCTCAATAGATTTGTACTATTCCCACTGGAAACAGAGGATGAGCTGGCCCAAAATTCCACCAGTGGATCTGGGCACACATTTATTTCTTAAAAAGAAAAACAAAAAAAGTATACTCCGTTTTAGTTTTATTCAAAGCACTTCAACATAAGAGAAAAATATTTCATTCACTGAATAAATTCTGTCCTGAGGAAAATGGAGTCACACTCTGGTATTGGTCTTACCAGTATATTTGCACATAGACTCAGGCTACCCATAGACTCAGACAAGAGGGCTTCACACTCACCACACAGTTAGCAGGCCATGGACCCAAGAGGCCTTACCCACTCAGAGCCTATACGTCCCCCTTTCTTTATTACATACCGAGAATTTTGCAAACCCTGTCTAAATGGCCTTAAGCCAACATCCAATAATCTAATAGGCATTGTCCCAAGATCCATACTCCCAAGAGCACATTATGCTATCGGTCACATGCTTGCAAGAGTGGCCAAGGGATGGTTGTTTCTCTGGGGTTTAGCTGAAGCTTGGACGTGTGGGTTAGCATGCCCAAATGCAAAAATTGGGAGTAGTAAGAGAAGACAGGTTAAATCATGAGCTGGAGGATAGGGGCCAGCTGTCTTTGTAACACCATTTCTCTGTGGAAATCTGTCTAAACTTGTACCTGGTTTCAAGATGGTTATTGATATATATTTGTCAGCATAAGAAGATAAAACACAATTTTTTCATAGCTGCTTTTCTTGATTGATAACTTCAAAGAATTTAGGCTTGTGGTATGTGGACACCATTTAGTCTCTAGCTCCCACACATGTTAACATTGGACTTATTTAGGCTACTGGATTTTCCCCTACCTCCATTACAAAGAAAATTTTCTTCATGATCAATAGTATAATTCAAATTGAGTATGTTTCAATGCAGAAGTCTCTATTATTTTTCATCTACTCTGTAAAATTAACATTTTGGAGATGGATTTTGTCAGGAAATTTTTCACTTTGATCTATCACTTTGCCCTCTCTATGTGCTTTATTATAATTTTTTTTTTCTCTGATATATCATTGTCCCATGCACAGGTTCTTCTTTCTCCATCAACTAAGGAATGAGAAAGTTTTGATAACTTGCCCAGTTTTTTGTTTTCTCTATTGTAGTTCTCTCTCAAAAATAAAATAAAGAGGGGTAAAAAATATGGAAAGAAGGAGGAAGAGGGGGAGAAAAAGAAATTAGCTATTGATATAATCATATGAACAACTGCCTTCTGCTACTTCTAGCCTAAATAGATAATATAAGACACTTTATTAATAATACCCATATGTTAAATTTCCTCAGAGACATCGACATCTCCCTATACTTCAAACACGTCCTTTTTTTTTTTTTTTTTTTTTTGGGGGTGG
>NW_007741954.1:18484-19826 GCF_000696425.1 Galeopterus variegatus
AGGCAGTTCATAGTTAATCATACAGTCTGTCTAAATGTTCTCTGTTTTTTAGCTAAATCTAAATGCTTTTTGTCTATCTCTATCTTACCAACTTTTCTGTCATCAAGTGATAGACCAAACACATTATACTCCATGACTTGGGAGATCGTAGGAATCATGTTCAGGCTTTACAACAGTTTGATTCCTGAGCACTCATGCACTGACCATGCCTGCCTGCTTCCTGCTATGTTGTTGGCCTCTTCTGAATAACTGGAATTCTGGTTTATCTAATTTTTCTGATGCTCTAATTGTTTGATCATATTGATTCAAATACAAATCACTTGGCTAGATTTATGATGCTCTTTGTCACAGTTTGAATTCTTTGAAAACAGAAGCTTTCTGGGGTGCAAGATGTTTATTCGGGATTACCACCTACATGTAAAAGGAAGGAAAATAAAACAGAATTTGTGAAAGGAAAAATATCATACTCCTATGTGACCCCAATAGTACTTCAATCAACTCAATGGGAAACTCTAGTATTGCCCATCAGAGATGTCCTGCTGCAAAACTAAATAGCTAAACCTCTGTATACCTGCTTCACTCTATCAACTGATGTGGATTGCTCTGAGAGGTACCACCTACATTAAAACAAATGGAGTGATACTCAAAATCATCTTGAAAGATGAGCAGGGAATTGGCTGATAGGAAAAATTTGCAGAATAGAGAAACAATCTTTATTCACATGGCATTTAAAAAGTCTGACATAATTAGAAAGTAAGACATGGTTTAATGTTGGTGATATATAATGAATAATAATATAATGTAGAGAAGGTTAAAGAGTGAACAGAAGCTAAACCTGATGACATGTAACATTTACTAAGCCTCATTTATGTATTAGACACTGTTGTAAGTGCCTCACATGTATTAATTTGGAGCAGTACTACCATAGGCACTGTTGTAAGTGCCTCACATGTATTAATTTGGAGCATAGGGTAGAAGAAGAAGTAAGAAAAAGAGCAAAAAATATAAATACAATAGTCTNCTTTCTTTTTATCTAAAATACTACCTCAAAAATATGGTTATTGAAATTGCATCATGTTCCTTTTTTATATGTACATAATATGCTTGGTAACATTTTCTAAAATGTAATTTTCAAACAGACTGAAAAAAATGTTTGTTTCGCTTCGTACCCATTCCTGACTTTTCTCAGCTAAAGACAGGCATGATCACCACAGGCAGACTCTTCAGTCAAGTTATGTGTCATATTTATTTTTGTGTCTGTTTTTGTTATTGTTGTTCACTAGGCAGTTCATAGTTAATCATACAGTCTGTCTAAATGTTCTCTGTTTTTTAGCTAAATCTA
>NW_007741954.1:21721-23410 GCF_000696425.1 Galeopterus variegatus
CAAATGAAAGTGAGGTTTCTACACTTCACTCAAAATAGTAGAATTTTGAAAACAATTGTATGAGTCCATTTCTGTTGCTTATAACAGAATATCTGAAACTGGGTAATTTATAAAGAAAAGAGGTTTATTTATCTCCCGATTTCAGGACAACTACATCTGGTGTGGGCCTCAGGTTGCTTCTACTCATAACAGAAAGCACCAGGGCAGCCAATGGGTGCAAGATCACATGGTGAGAGGAGGCAAAAGAGAGAGAGAGGGAAGGTGCTGGGGATCCTTTAAACAACCAACTCTTGGAAGAACTACTACAGCAAGAACTCATTCAAATACGCTTCCCCTAGGGAGGGTATTGATCTATTCATGGGGGATCCACCGATATGGCCCAAACAGCTCCCAGTACTGCCACATTGGGGATCAGATTTCTACATGAGCTTTGGGGGTTCAACATATCCAAACACTATCATTCCACCCCTGGCTCCTCAACAAATGTTTCTTTCACATACAAAATACAGTCATTCCATTCCAACAGTCCCAAAACTCTTAGCTTGTTCCAGCACCAAATCCAAAGTCCAGTGAGACTAAAGGCAAAAGTCTTTCTGACTGTGAACCTCTAAAAATAAAAATAAAATTAAAATTAAAAACAAACAAACAAACAACAACAACAACACCAACAACAAAAGTATGTACTTCCAGGACACAATAGTGGAACAAACACTGGGTGCACATTCCCATTCTAAAAGCAAAAAATAGGCTTAGAAGAAAGGAGAAACTAGCTCCAAACAAGTCCAAAATCCACTAAGGCAGACATTAAATCTTAAAGCTCCAAAATAATCTCCTTTGACTCCAAGCCCTGCATCCTGGATACAGTGGGGGCCTTTGGGTTCCCAATGCATTGGGCAGCCTTGCCCAGATAGCTCTGGTGCATCTGGCTTTTCCAAGTGGGTGTTGCACATTGCCAATGGCCTTAGAGTTCTGGGGTCCTAGTAGCAGCCCCGCTCCATTGGTTCTACTAGACATTACCCCGATGGAGGCTCTACCCCCACATTTCTTCTCTGCATGGCTCTCGTTGATGCCATCTGCCATTGCTCCATCCCTGCAGCAGGTCTCTGCCTGGGTCTTCAGGCTTTTCCATTCATCCTCTGAAATCTGGGTGCAGGCTGCCATATCTCCATCTCTCTTGCTGTCTGCTTTCCTGCAGACTTAACTCCACATGGGTTCCACCAAGGTTTCCAGCTTCTGCTTGCCAAAGCTGCAACACTAACCACACTTGGCACCACTTGAGGCAAGGCTATTCCACCTTAAGTGGCCAGGAAGCAGGGAGCAGTGTCCTGAGGCAGCACAGGGCAGTGGTGCCTCATCTGTCCTCTGGAACAACTCAGCCCTCCTAGGCTTCTGGGTCTGTGATGGGAGGGGCTCCCATGAAGACTTTTGGAATGCCTTCAGGGCCTTTCTGTCATTGATGTGGCTACTAGCACTTAGCTACTCATAGCCATGCTAATGTCTTTAGCAACCAGTTCTTTCCCTGTACCTTTGGCTTCTTCTCCTGAAAATATTCTCTCATTCTCTACCATGTAGAGAAAATTGCAGCTAGGCTGCAAATTTTCCAAATCTTTACACTCTGCTTCCCTTTTAATTCTGGCTTTATGTCATGTGTTTGCTGCCATATCTGAGA
The DNA here is from genome assembly GCF_000696425.1 of Galeopterus variegatus. Lineage (NCBI taxonomy): Eukaryota > Metazoa > Chordata > Mammalia > Dermoptera > Cynocephalidae > Galeopterus > Galeopterus variegatus. The sequence continues at coordinate 23,391 of NW_007741954.1, forward strand.
GTAGTCTGTTGCAAGTAGCC
>NW_007741955.1:0-23397 GCF_000696425.1 Galeopterus variegatus
TCCAAAAATAGGGTGTATATATATATACACCCCTAATTTTATATATAAAATACTTTATGTCCCCCTAATTTTATGTATAAAATATTTTACATATATATATATATATCATATTTTCTTTATGTATTTACCCTTCAGTGGATACTTAGTATTTCCATCACTTGGCTATGGTGAATAAAGATGTAATTAATATAAGAATTCAAACATATCTTTGTGATATTGATCTTGTTTCCTTTGGATATATACCTAGGATTGTTGAATCATATGCTAGCTCGATTTTTAACTTTTTGAGGAACCCCCAGACTGTTTTCCATAGTGGTTGTACCAATTTACATTCCCACCAACAGTGTACAAGGTTCCCTTTGTACAAAGCGTTCCCTTTTCTCTACCTCTTTGCTAATGTTTATCTCTCGTCCTTTTGGTAATAGCCATCCAATAGGTGTGAGATGATATTTCACTTCCTGATGATTAGTGATGTTGAACACCTTTTCTTGTACCTGTTGGCCATTAGTATATCTTTCAAAAAATGTCTACTCATGTCCTTTGTCCATTTCTTAGTCAGTATTTTTTCCTATTGAGTTGTATGAGTTTCTTGTGTATTTTAGATATTTACCTCTTATCAGATGTATGGCTGGCAAATATTTCCTTGCATTTCATAGGTTGCCTTTTCATCTTGTTGTTTCCTTTGCTGTACAGAAGCATTTCAGTTTGATTTGCTCCCACTTGTTTATTTTTTCTTTTGTTGCCTGTGCTTTTGGTGTCATACCCAAAAAATCATTGCTAATGCCAATGTCAAGGAGCTTTTTCCCTATATTTTCCTAGGAGTTTTATGGTTTCACATTTTACATTTAAAATTTTAATCTATTTTGAGTTAATTTTTGTAAGTGATGTATGATATAGGTCCAGTTTCATTTTTTTGCATATGGATATCAATTTTTCCCAACATCATTAGTTGAAGAGGCTATCTTTTCCCTATAGTGTGTTCTTAGTGCCGTTGTCAAAGATTAGTTGACTATATATGCATTGGTTTGTCTCTGGAATCCTAATTCTGTTTCTTTGGTCTATATGTCTTTTTTTCCCCCCTGTACCATATTGTTTTAATTGCTATAGCTTTGTAATATAGTTTGAAACCAGAAAATGTGATGCTTCCAGCTTTGTTCTTCTTACTCAATATTGCTTTAACAATTTGGATTCTTCTGTGGTTCCATATACATTCTATAATTGTTTTTCTATTTCTGTGAAAAAATGCCATTGATAGGAATTGCATTAAATCTGTAGATAATTTTGGGTAGTACAAAATTTTGACAATATTAATTCTTCCAATCCATGAACATGTTATACTTTTTCATCTATTTGTAATTTATGCAAATTTTTTTCATCAGCATGTTACAGTTTTCAGTGTACAGATCTTTCACCTCTTTTGTTAAATTTATTTCTGAGTATTTTATTCCTTTTGGCCTTATTGTAATGTTATTGTTTTCTTAATTTCTTTTTCAGATCATTGCTAATGTATAAAAATTCAACTGATTTTTGTATATTGATTCCATATCCTACCTCTTTACTAAATTAGTTTATTAGTTCTAACCATTTTTGGTGAAGTATCTAGGATTTTCTATATATAAAATCATGTCATCTGCAAATAGAGACAATTTTACTTCTCCCTTTTCAATTTAGATGTCTTTAATTACTTTTTCCTGCCTAATTGCTCTACATAGTTTTCCAGAACTAAGTTGAATAGAAATGGCAAAAGTGGGCATCTTTGTCTTGTTCCTTGTCTGATCTAAGAGGAAAGGCTTTCAACTTTGCCCCATTGAGAATGATGTTAGCTGTGGGCTTCTGGGCTCCATCCCTCTAAATAAACATTCCCTCTACATTTGGACTCCTTCTAACACTGAGCATAATGTGATGCAATATATGGCCTTATTGTGTTGAGGTATGTTTATCTTATACCTAATTTGTTGAGAGTCTTTATCATGAAAGGATGTTGAATTTTGTCAAGTGCTTTTTCTGCATTATTTTTCAAATGATCATATGATTTTTGTCCTATATTCTGTCAATTTGGTGTATCACATTTATTGATTTGCACATGTGAACCTCCTTGTATCCCAGGAATAAATCCCAATTGATCATGATGTTGAATTTAGTTTGCTAGTATTTTTATTGAGGATATTTGCATCTTTGTTCATCAGGAATATTGGCCTGTAATTTTCTTTTCTTGTAATTTCTTTGTCTCACTTTGGTATCAAGGCAATGCTGACCCAGTAAAATAAATTTGAAAGTGCTTTCTCCTTAATTTTTTGAAAGAGTTAGAGATGGATTGACACTAATTCTTTAAGTATTTGGTAGAATTCATCTGGTTCTGAAATTTGTTGGGAAATTTTTAATTACTGATTCAATCTCTTTTCTCATTATTGGTCTGTTTCTTCATGATTTCTTTTTTTTTTTTTTTTTCCTTTTTTGTCTTTTTTCGTGACCGGCAACGGATCACAACCCTCAGTGTCGCGCCCGTACCGGACCGGGACCGGCCACGGGATTGCAACCCTTGGTGTTGCTCCTGCCCCTTGCTCAGCCAGTGAGTGGCCAGTCTGTATGTGGGATCCGAACCCTCGGCGGGAGCGCCACCGCGCTTCCCAAGTGGCGCATTATAGCAGTGTGCCACCGGGCCGGCCCATTTTCTTCATGATTTCTCTTTCTTCACAATTCAGTCTTGAGAGGTTGTATATTTCTAGGAATTTAACCATTTCTTCTAGGTTATCCAATTTGTTGGTGTATAACTGTTTATAGTAGTCTTGTATGATCCTTTGTATTTCTTTGTTGTCAGTTCTAATGTCTCCTCTTTCATTTCTGATTTTATTTATTTAGATCTCTTCTCTTTTTTTAGTCTAGCTAGAGGTTTGTAGATTTTGTTGATATTTCAAAAAAACAACTCTTAGTTTTATTCTTTTCTATTATTTTTCTAGTCTCTATTTCATTTTTTTCCACTGTGATGATTATTTCCTTTCTTTTACAAACTTTAGGCTCAACTTGTTCTTCTATTTCTAGTTCTTTAAGGTATAAGGTTAGGTTGTTGATTTGAGATGTTTTTTTCAGGTAGATGCTATCATTATAAACTCCCCTCTAAGAACAGCTTTTGCTGCATCCCATAAGTTTTCATATGTTGTATTTCCATTTTGTTAGTCTCAAAGGTATTTTTTAATCTTCAGTTTGACTTCTTCTTTGAGCCATTAGTTGTTCAGGAGCACATTGTTTAATTACCATATATTATTGAATTTTCCATTTTCCTTCTGATATTGATATCTAGTTTCATGCCACTGTGGATGGAAAAGATTTTTGATATAATTTCAGTCTTCTTAAATTTGCTAAAACTTGTTTCATGGCCTAACGTATTATCTACCCTGGAGAATGTTCCATGTGTGCTTGGAAAGAATGTATATTCTATTGCTATTGGATAAAATGTTCTGTATATGTCTGTTAGGTACATTTGGTATAAAGTCTCATTCAATTCTAATGTATTCTTATTCATTTTATGTCCGAATGATCAGTCCACTGTAGAAAATGGGGTATTATTTTATTGCTCTCTTTATTTCACTTAAGATCTATTAATAGTTACTTGATATATTTAGATACTCCTGTGCTGAGTGTGTATATACTTAACACTGTTATATTTTCTTCATGAATTGGCCCCTTTATCATTATATAGTGACCTTCTTTGTCTCTTGTGACAGTTTTTAATTTAAAGTTTATTCTAAGTATAACTACCGCTGCTCTGTTTTGTTTTCATTTGCATAAAATATTTTTCAATCATCAATTTTACTCTATATGTATTTTTAAAGCTGAATTGAATCTCTTGTAGGCAGCATATAATTGGTCATTGTTGTTTTTTTTTAATCCATTCAGCTAGCCACTCTATGTATTTTGATTAAAGAATTTAATTCATTTACTGTCAAGGTAATTTTTGATAGGTAAGAACTTACTATTGCCATTTTGTTGTTTTCTGGCTGTTTTGCAGATTTGTTTCTTTTCCTCTCTTGCTGTCTTCCTTTGTAATTAGATAATTTTCTCAGGTGGTATGCTTTGATTGCTTTCTCTCCATCATTTGTGCACCTACTATAGCTTTTTACTTTGTGATTACATAAAACATTCTATAGTTGTAACAGTCTAATTTATGCTGATAACAACTTAATTTTGATTGCATATAAAAACTCTACATTTGTACTGCCCACCCATTTTATGCTTATGATGTCACAATTTACATCTTCTAATATTGTGTATCCATCAACAAATTATTTAATTATAGTTACTTTTAATATTTTGTCTTTTATCCTTTATCCTAGTTATAAATGATTTACACATCACCATTATAATATCAGAGTATTTTGAAATTGACTATATACTTACTTTTGAATTTTATATTTTCATATGCTTTCATGTTATTAACTAGAATGCTTTCATTTCAGCTTGAAGAACACTCTTTAGTGTTTCTAGTGAAACACGTCTACTGGTGATGAACTCCCTCAGCTTTTAATTGCCTGGGAAAGTATCTCTTCTTTGTTTCTGAAGGACAACTTTGCCAAGTAAAGTATTCTTGGTTGGCAATATTCCTTTCAGTCCTTTGAATATATCATTCACTTCACTGGCCTGCAAAGTTTATACTGAGAAAACTGTTGAAAGACTTATGAAGATGCCCTTGTATGTGAGAAATGTCTTTTCCTGCTGCTTTCAAAATTCTCTCTTTGATTTTTAACAGTTAGATTATAATTTGTCTTCATGAAGAGTTTTTGGGTTGAATCTGATTGGAGATCTTTAAGTTCATGTACTAGGATGTCTATATCTCTCCCCAGATTTAGGAAGTTTTCTGCCATTATTTCTTTAAAGAAATTTTCTTCCCTTTTCTATTTTTCCTTTACTTCTGAAACTACTATAATGCAAATGTTAACTTTTTAAATGATGGTCCATAAATTTTGTTGACTTTATTTATTCCTTTTCATTCTTTTATTTTTTTCTCTCTCTTCTCTCCTATGACTGGATATTTTCAAATGACCTCTCTTTGAGCTCACACATTCTTTATTCTGTTTGATAAGTCAGCTGTTGATGCTGTCTATTGTATTTTTCATTTAATTAATTTTATTCTTCAGCTCCAGAATTTCTGTTTGGTTATTTTTTATGATTTCTATCACTTTATTGAAATTCTCACTTTGTTCTCATATTATTTTTCTGGTTTTATTAATTTGTCTATTTGTGTTCTCTTGTAGCTGACTGAGCTTCCTTAAGCAATTATTTCATGGGTTTTGTCAGACAATTTGTAAATTTTTATTACTTTGGGGATAGTTACTAGAGAATTATTGCGTTATTTTGTTGGTATCATATTTCCTTAATTTCTCATGTTCCTCATTGCATTGTGTTGATATCTGCACATTAGATGAAGCAGTCACGTCTTCCAGAGTTTGCAGACTAGTTTTGGTGGGAAATGTTTTTCATCTAAGTGTGAATTGAGGACACCAGCTGGGTACAGTGTGGTGGTTCTGGCTCCAGTGAAGCCTTAGTGGCATAGTCTCCATGCAGCTGTCAGCTGAGGTCTGTGTTGATGAAGATTGAAGGGGTCCTCATTACTCAAGGCTGTGTGTGTCTGTGAAAGCAGTGAGGGCTATTGATGTCTTTGGTGGTGAAGGTTGCTAGGCTCTTTCTGATTTCTTTTTCTCCAGTTGGGGAAGTCATGACCAACAGAATTCCTCTTATCATTCATTCCAGACCATAGGCATGCTTGCAGTAGTGGTTGTACTAGTGTCTGATGTGTGGGACCCATGAGCCAGCTACAGAGCTGAAAACTGGAGTGTAGACATGCATGGAAGGACCATGGCTCGAGGTTCTGGAGCAATGATGGCACCAATGCCTTGGGCACAGGCACATCTACTGGAGCATTGGTAATTGTATGGAAGGTGCAGATGCTTGTAGAACACTTGCAGAGCCAGAGCCTAGAATATAGGCATAACCAGAGCTACAGCAGCTCTGGGGTTTGAAACTCAGGTGCTCTCACTGCAGTGGTAGCTCAGTGTCCTAGGTACAGGTGTTCATAGAGTAGCCATACAAACTTGTTAAGAACTGCCACTGTTTCTCGGGTCTGATGCATGAGCAGGCCTGCTGCAGCAGTGTCTGTGATTCAGGAGCTTTTGGAGCATCCATGGAGTTGGGATCTGAAGAGTAAGCTAACTTACTTTACTGGTGGCTCTTTTGTCCAAGGCACAGGCACTCAAGGAGTGGCAGTGGAGCTGGGGTCCTGAACACAGGTGCAGAGTTGGGGGCAGTGTGTAGTCCCAGAGCAGCACAAGAGCAGAACCTAATGTGTGTGTGGAGGAGAGGGGGGAATATAGTATCATCTCCCTTTCCAGAAGGTCCACAGTGGTCATGGCTATTGGTTACCTCAGTGGTGAAAGCTGCCAGTGTCCTCTGCAGAGCAGGCCACTGGGATCCATGACAATTAACACTAAAAGAACCTCTAGTGTAAAGGCTGCAGGAAATTCATAGCTACCTTGGGGCAGTTAAGATCCTCCGTGGTAAACACTGCTGGGTCCTCTACAGAGCAGACCATTGGGGACTGTGATGGCATTTGCCACATACTACATACTGATAAACCCCACACTTCTTTGTTCCTAGCCATCTTCGTATATCTCAAGTATGCCAATCTCCCCAACATTCCTGTGTGCCTATTCTCTGTTTTTGCTCTACTGTGCTGCTGAAGGTTCTTAACTAAACTCTTGAACACTCCTAGAGTTATTTTCATTTATGGATAGCTGTCTAATTGTTATTTTTCTGTGGGATAACAAAGGCTGGTATCTCTACTCTCTTGCTGATATCACTTTCTAGAAAGGTTTTAAAAGATAAAATATCTTATTGTGTTTTCAGCTAAAGAAAAATTATGAAAAACCAAATTTCTTAATAAAAGGATAATTCATTTTAGGCTAATGTTATAGAACAATTCAAATGGTGAAATTGAATTGGCACAGAAAAAATAGAGCCAAAAATGTGACTACTTTCCTGCTTCTTCTAGCTCAGGGATTCACTATGTGTTTTCTAATTTTACTTAAACATCGCCTTAAATATTTTAATAAATTAAAATTAAGTATTTTACTTAAATATTGCAAATTTCCAAATAAGGTACACCAGCACTCAAAATAAAGCACAAGAATAAAATCTAATTTAAAGTATTATTTATTAAAACTGAAAGTTTTCTCCCCAAGATCGGAAACAAGACAAGAATATCTGTTCTTGCTACTCTTGTTAAACATTCTACTGGTGGTTCTAGTCAGGGCAGTTAGGCAAGACAAAGAAATTAAAATAAAATTGGGTGGACTGGTAAAACTATCTCTATTTCCTGATGACATGGTCTTATATGTAGAAATCCCTAAAAAATTCCCACAAAAAATATTATAGTTTAATAAATGTATTCAGCAAAGTTCTGTTTGCATACAAAGTCGGAATGCAAACATCAGTTGCATTTCTATACACTAGAAATTAACAATATCTGTAAGTTAAATTTAGACAACAATTCCATTTGTAATAGCATCAAAACAAAAAAAAAAATTAAAGACATAGAGATAAATTTAACCAAAGAAGTTCAGACTTGTATTAGTCTGTCTCTGTTGTTTAAACTGGTAATTTGTAAGAAAATGAAATTTATTGCTTATAGTTTCAGAGGCTGGGAACTCCAAAGTCCATGGAACACAACTGATGAGAGTCTTCTTTGGTGGTGGCTTTACAGCAATGCAGGGGTCTCACATGGCAGAAAATGGCAGAGAGAGAGGGAGAGAGAGAGCTCCTCATGCATTCTCTTTTTAAAGCCCTCAGAACCACACCCATGACCACCACTAAACCATCAACTTAATCACCTCTTCAAGGCTTCACCTTTCAATTGCCATAACAGGATTTCCTATCCTCTTAACACTGTCACAGTGGGGACCAAGTATCCATCACATTAAACTTGTGGGGAACAAAATTCAATTCACTGCACTTTGAATACTACAAAACATTATTGAAAGAGATTAAAAACCTAAATAGAGAGAAAGACATCCTGTGTCATGGATTCTAAGACTTAATATTGTTAAGGTGACCATGCTCTACAAATTGTTTTGAAGATTCAACATAATCTCACCAACATTCCAATCACCTTTTTTTGCAGAAATGGGCAAGGTGATCCTAAAATTGACATGGAATTTTGAGTGACCCAGAGTACTCAAAACAGTCTTGAAAAAAAGCTAGAAAGTTGGGGGAATCATGCATATCACTTTCAAACCTTACTACAAAGCTACAATAATTAAGAAAGTGTGGTAGTGGCATAATAATGGACATATTAACCCATGGAATAGAACTGAAAGCCCAAAAATAAATACATATGTCTGTGATCAATTGATTTTCCACAAAGTGCAAAAACCAGGTAATGGGGAAAAAGTAGTTTTTTGAACAAATGAAGATAGGACAAATGGATATCCACATGCAAAAAAATAAAGCTGGATCTCTACCTCACAGCATGCACAAGAATTAACTCAAAACAGATTAAAGACCTAAATGTAAGAGCTAAAACTATAACACACTTAAAAGCAAACATAGGTGCAAAACTGTGAATCATTGGATTAGGCAATAGTTTCTTAGATATGACCCTGAAAGCACAAGCAATAATAACAAAAAATAAATTCTACTACATTAAATTAAAAACTTTTGTGCTTTAAATGGCACTATCAGGAAGGTGAAAAGACCACCCACAGATTGGGAGAAAAGATCGTGAATCCTATAACTGATAAAGTCTACTATTCAGAATATATAAAGTACGCTTACAACTCAACAATAGAAAGATAAATAGCCCAATCAAAAAATAGATAAAGGATCTGAATAGACATTTCTAGGAAAAAAAAATATAAAAATATCCAATAAGCACTTGAAAATATGACTAATATCATTAGTTATTAGGAAAACATGAATCAAACCTATAGTGATAGCATCACACTTACTGGGATGGTGGTGATAACTTTTTGCTGTTTTTAAAAAGGAACAAGTGTTAGTGAGAATGTGGAGAAAGTGAAATGCTAATACATTGCTGGTAGGAATATAAATTGATGCAGTTATTATAGAAAACACCTTTGTGATTTCTCAAAAAGTTAAGCATAGAATTACCATATACCCTACCAATTTCACTCCTAGTTATATACCAAGAGAACTAAAAACATATCTCCACATAAAAGTTTGTATACAAAAGTTTATGGCAACATTATTTATAATAGCCACAAAGTGGAAACAGCCCAATGTCCATCAACTGATGAATGGATAAACAAAACATAGTATGTCTATACGATGAATTATTCAACCACAAAAAAATGAAGTACCATTACAAACTGCAACATGAATGAACCTTAAAAACTTCATGCTAAGTGAAATAAGGCATACATAAAAGGCCACATATTATATGATATCATTTATACATAATATGCCAAATAGGCAAATCCATAAAAACAGAAAATAAATTAGTGGGTTCCAGGGAATTGTGGGAGGAGGTGATTGAGAATGATGGTTAATATATATCAGATTTCTTTTTTGGAGTGATAAAAATGTTCTAGAATTAGATAACGGTGATAGTTGTACAACATAATGAATAAACTAAAAAAATCATTGAATTGTACACTTTAAAATGGTGGATTTATTTCCAGAAATAAATCCACACATCTACTCTTAATTGAATTTTGACAAAAAATGCCAAGAACATACAGTGGAGAAAGGACAGCCTCTTCAATAAATGGTGTTGGGAAAACTGGATATTCACATGCAGAAGAATAAAATTAGGCCCTTATCTTACATCACATAAAAGCATCAACTCCAAATGGATTAAAAACTTAAACATAAGACTTAAAACTGTAAGACTACTAGAAGGAAACAGGGAGAAAGCTACATGACATGGGGCTAAGCAATGATTTTTTGGATATGACCCCAAAAGCATAGGCAACAAAAACGAAAATAGACAAATTTGATTATATCAAACCAAAAAGCTTCTGCGCAATCAAGGAAACAACTGAGTGAAGAGACAACTGACAGAATGGGAGAAAATATTTGCAAATTGTACATATGATAAAGAGTATCCAAAACATATTAGGAACTCCACCAATGCAATAGCAAGAAAACAAATAACCTGACTGAAAAATGGGCAAAGTACCTGAATAGACATTTCTCAAAAGAAGACATACAAATAGCCAATAAGTATATGTAAAAAATGCTCAAAATCACTAATCATCAAGGAAATGCAAATTGAAACCACTATGATATATTACCTCACACCTGTTAGAATGGCTATTATCAAAAAGGCAAATGATAAGTGTTAGCAAAGATGTGAAGAAAGGGGAACACTTGCACACTGTTGGTGAGAGTGTAAACTAGTACAGCCACCATGGAAAACCATATAGAGGTTCCTCGAAAAATTAAAATAGAACTAACATAATGATCCAGCAATCCCACTTCTGGATATATCCAAAAGAAATAAAATCAATATGTCAAAGAAATACCTGCACTCCCATGTTCATTATAGCATAATTCACAATAGCCAAAATATGGAATCAGCCTAACTGTCCATCAACAAGTGAATAGATATAGAAAATATGGAATATATGCATAATAGCAGACTATTCAGCATTAAAAAGGAGAAAATTCTGTCAACTGTAACAACATGGATGAAGTTGGAGGACATTATGTTAAGTGAAATAAGCCAGGCACAGAAAGATAAATACCACATGATCTCACTTATATATGGAATCTAAAATAGTTGAACACAGAAGCAGAGACCAGAATGGTGGTTACCAGGGGCTGGGAGCAGAGAGATTGGGGAGATGTTGGTCAAAGGATACAAAAGTTCTGTTAGACAGGAGGAATAAGTTCAAGAGATCTACTGTACAACATGGTGACTATAGTTAATAACAATGTATAGCATTCTTGGAAATCACTGAGAATAGATTTTAGGTGTTCTCACCACAGAAAATGGTGTGTAAGGTAGGACTGATGGTTAGCCTGAGCTAGCCATCCCACAGCGTATACATATTTCAAAACTTCATGTTGTACATGGTAACTATATACAATTTTTGTCAGAAAAAAATTAACTAATTAAAAAAATAAAATGGTAAATTTTATGTAATATGAATTATATCTCAATGAAAAAGTTAAAAACTTATTTATTTTGAAGTTACACTATTTCTAGTAATCTTTTCCACTAATTTGTCTATTAATATTTTAGACTAACTGAGAGCTAGAGCACTTTTTATTTTTAAAAATGGTCTTTCCTCAGAAAACACTATTTAAAACTGACTCTCCATGCAGTCTCATTCTCACTTGCAGAGAATAACTTTCTTTCTCTGTCTGAGCAATGTGCATTCAGACTCAAGTTCTTTTAACATGCCCCAAATATCTGTAAGCTACTTATTAAAAACTCAGTGATACAGTATGTAGAATTTATTTCCTGAATGTTTATTGGTAGGTGCTTATAATAGCCTGCAGTAAAATGTTTCTCACCCATGTTTGTTACCTAAGGCACTATTAAAATAAAAGTCCTATAGAACGATAGAATAAGGGAACCCATTTCATTTTTTCCCATTTGTTTAAGAAACAGATCCATATGTTGAACTACTATGTATATTACAAAAAAGATTTCATCTAAGAAAAAGAGTTTTAAATGATTAAGATGAGAAGGATAAATGATCCATTACTAACAATGACTCAACTTTGTTCATCTTAACTAACAGCCAGTAAGTTTTCTGTTTAGAGACACCAATAATTGAATGCTTTGGGGAAAAGAGTGTAAGATAATAAGATTTAGATCAAAGTCTGACCTAAAGGCACCTACCTGACCTAGAACAAACTCTTGATTCTCCCCTCTCCCCAGAATAAAAATGTAAACCCAAATGAAATCTCTCACTTTTCTAGCATTTTGCACCTCAGGAAGTAGGACTCTCTAGTCATCCTTCATGTCTTGTTTTTCACTGCCAGCCATATCCAATTCAATGCTGTAGGGTGCATCGATTGCAATCTGACTGTTAAGCATAATGTAAATACTCTTGCAACAAGACAAATTCCTCATTGATTGGGTCATTGTGGGAGACAGGGCCCACCATCCAAGGATAAAAGCTGAAGGGGGCAAACACTCCCTCTTCTTGCTCCCAGATCCAACAAGTTACTGGCCCATAACTTAGGCTCAGGTAAATGGATGCTCCAGCTGGGTCAATGACTCTTGAGATGTAAAGATGCAGAAACAATTTGCAGTGGTCATGGTGGAATTGAGAGTCCGGGATGGTGTCCTTAGCATCCTATTCCTGTGGGGTGACTTTGGTTGTGTTTTTGGCTTTCTACTCCTCTTTTGCTCTCACTGGTTTTTCAAGATTAACTTTCCAGTGACCCATCAATTCTATCACCTTCTTGATACCTCTCAAGGAAATTTATATTCTTCTAAGGTTGAGCTGAACCGAGAAACTTGATGAGCACAATTGCTAAATACTTTCAGTTTTCGTTCCTAATTGCCTTTGAAGACCTTCACATGTCTCAGTCTCCATTATTACTCTACCCAAGTTCAAGCTACAGCACCTTCCATCCACACCAAGGCGAGAGCTTCCTACCTTTCCCACCCACAGTCACGCTGGTTCTTTTAGAAGCCATCTTCTACGCTGCAGCTGGAAAGAGTTCTTGAAAACACAAACCAATCATTTCACCCTCCTTAAATCCTTCAGTGGCTTCTCCTTGTTCTTTAAATAAAGATCAGATCACTGCATGGCTTTATGTCTACTTACTCTTTACTTCAGTTTAACTCTTTGCTGTCTGTGTTCCAACCTCACTGATCTTTATTCAGTTTTTTTTAGGTGAAATTTGTTCTTACTCATTCAACAAATATTATTTGAGAGTGTCCCTTTATACTAGTTAATTTCAACTCAACCTTAAAACTGAAGCTCAAACATTCTCTGAATCCTGAGAGCCAGATTTCTTTGTCATAACCTTTTTTTCCCTTAGAGCGCTTGGGCATCATTTGTAATTTTACAATCTCTAAAGTGATTTTATGATTGTCTGCCATCCTCTCTTGCTTATAAGCTATGGATGATCTGGAATCACATCTATCTTTTAACTTCCTCTTTTATGCTGTTTCCTAGCACGGTGCCTGGACATTAATAAATATCCTATTAATATATATAAATAAAATATTCATCAAATAATTTACAGAATATGGCTTAGATTTAGAGGGCTATTATTACACATACATTTCTAAAGTTAAGTATTTATAGTATAATTCCTCTTTGTTATTTCACCTTGTGGTTTATCAATAGATTTCTGGAAGGAAATATTTCCCTGTCATTGAGTTTTTATTCATGTTTCCTTTGCTACATTGTTTTTTGCATTGTACTTCTTAGAAAAGCAATGTTTGAGATCATGCACCTCGATTTTATTGAAGCTACTCAATTTAAAGCCAATCATCTTAAATCCTTTTAAAGACTTGTATACTGACCTCCACTACAGCAAAGAAAATGCTTATCTGAAGAAAAAAAAAATGGCAGCCTTCCTATTGAAGATTCTTCATCCAAGCTTGACATAGACATATTCTCTCTTTCCCTGAATTTTACTTAGTCATAAGTTTTTAGTTCAAGTTTCAATTATAATAGCTGACAAACATTAAATGCTGAAAAAAAAAATGAATTGTTGCTTCCAAATAACATACTGTTCTTTGAGAAAGATCACTTAAAATATCAAATTCATCTCTACTCCATTATTAGTTTTTCTGAAAGTCTCCTTTAGGTCATTTATCTTTGTGATAATTGTTTTGATCCATATATTGGCATTTAGACAGGTAGGACAGATGGACAGTATCTAAAAAAAAATGTATAAAAATGCACCCATTATATCCCTACTAAAATATTTATATTAAAGGAACCAAATTCAATGTGTTCATTTTTATAATAACTTTTAAAAATTCATGTTTAATTAAAAGTGATATATAAATCATACTGTTTGCTAGCACTATTGACTGTTCTGGTCCCATTCTGCCAAACTTAATATAAAATTAATTGTTAATTTTCAGGCCAGTAATCTTCTGTTCACCTAGACATATGCTGATCGTTTACATATAAGTTAGTGAAATATTGTGTCATAATTGAGGGCTCTCTTTTGTGATGTCTTAAAGAAATTCTCAAGATTTGACACTAATCTAAATGTTTAGGTTTGTGTATAAGTTTGTCCCTTCTATACACTGAAAAAAAAATGTTTTATAATATAATTTCAAGACATATCTATGCATCAAGTCTATTTCACATTTAGTTGAATGGTTATTATTTCAGTAAAGTATACTTAGCCTTAAGAGTAGGGTGACCTTGTTGGGTGGCAAAGAATGGCTTATCTTTTGCAAAATCACACACATAATGGTGGACTAATCTAACTTTTCCTGCTTTATAATACTTGAAGACCTCTGGGTTAGTCTGACCTTACATAGACAAAAATAGTATTTCAGCAGCTTTCACATGCCTGTTCTGATCTAAACTTCTAGCCAAAATAGCCACCAACTCCAAAGTAAGAGATGATTAACTTAGGGAGTACTTGGCTCTATCCAAGAGAAAGAGAAAGTTAACATGACCTTAAATAACAAAATGATATTACTTACTTGTATTGTATGCATTCATGCAATGTTAAGATAATGGCTATTTCACTTTTTGGAGGCTGGTCTGAAAAACTTGACCAGTAGATGTTTCTGTGGCATTGCCATCTCTGAACCAGAGTATCTTACCCTAGAAATAAAAAGTTCTTCCTCCCTCCCTCCCTCCCTCCCTCCCTTCCTTCCTTCCTTCCTTCCTTCCTTCTTTTCTTTCTTTCTGCCTGGCAGTAAGGGAAACAGACTCTTTCATTAAAATGAGATCCAATTCTCTTTCTCCAGGTGAAGGAAAAATCATATTTCCAAATATTTTCACCCCATGAGTGACGGTAATGAGATTTTGTCTTTTCAAATCTCTACAGCATCTCTGCAGAACATTTCATCCTGCTGAACTAGGCTAGTGTAAGTCCTGGCTCATGACAAACTAATTCCAGCCTCTGGGCTCCTATCATTCTCATGACCAGGGATACCTTTTTTCCACCTACCATGTTTCTCTCCCCTATCTCTGGCTACTCAACACTTTTTCTTTGGACCTTATTATCATGATGGATGAAGCCCAGGCTTGGGAAACAGCACCATAACTGCATGCAATGAGGACCTCTTAAGCTTCTTAGAAATTCAGAGTTCTAAATCTCCTCATGTACCTTTCATTCAGGAAATTAAGTTGGAATATAAGAGAGAATGTAGTTAATATACAACATGAATTTAATCTATTGTTTTAAATTAAATAATTGAAAGGTTTTATAAATTATTTTAACAGCAAATTATTTGTAACCCATGCCACAAGTAGTGTGTCATGACATTTCTTGAAAAGCACTGACCCAAACAAACTGAATCCTGTTTATTTATCAAGACTCACCTCAAAACCATTGTAATTCAGACTGTATTCATTAATTTGTTTATCCATTCACTCAACAGTTCATTGTCTGCACCAGATACTGAACAGGGTGTTGGGGCTATAAAGACAGATGGAATAAAGTCCTTGTTCTCACAATGAGCAAGGTGCACTCCCAATTCTTTGTGATAGATATTTCTGTACTTTTGAGTTGAGCTGATGTGAAATCTCAGAATCCTTCCAAACACAGCTCTCCAAGTAATGACTACCAACCTATCAGAAATAGCATAGAGGTAGATATCTCCATTATAGCTAAACAGACTGACTTGTAAATTAACAGTTAATTATTAAAATATAATTTTTGGAATCAGATTAATATTAATGGAGCAAAACTTTAATGCCTAGTCATTAAGTTAAAAAGCATAGTTTCTGTAGAACACCATTGGATCCTGTGTGAGAGTCAAAGAAATAGTCTCTGAATAGAAAGAATAAAGAATTTAAAAGAGGAGATAAAATGCATGCCCAAATAGCAAGAATACAAAATTAATGTCCTTGTAGATATGGCCTCTATGTATTACTTCCATTTTCTCTTTTCTAGGTTGTTATTTAACCTATTGCACTCTGACCTCTGACATATGTCCTGATCTCAGGTCTTACTGGCACCAGCAATCATTTCCTAGTTTCTATGAAAAAAGAACCCTTTAAATTCTGCATTTTTCTTGACCATTTCATAGAATTTAATACTGATGATTAGACTCCTCTGTTTTCAAACACTATACTTCTGGTTTTCCTCTTACCTTTCTGACGTTTCCCATTCATACATTTTTATTCTTTTCTTTCTATCACCCCTGATATTTGATATTCCTCATGGCCCTGCAGTCTATCATCTCTTCTCTTGATATATTCTACCTGGCTTATTTTCTTCAATCTCAAAGTAGCTACTAACCTGTCAGAAATAGCATAGAGGTAGATATCTACACTATAGTTAAACAGACTTGTAGATTAATAGTTAATTATTAAAATTTAATTTTCAGAATCAGATTAATATTAATGGATCAAAACTTTAATGCCTAGTTATTAATTTAAAAAGCATAATTTCTGGAGAGCACCATTGGACCCTCATTCCCCTTGTTAACATTCTGCTTGAACTTTGTAGGCTTCTTCAACTCTATTTTTGCTTGTGCCAGTCCTCAACTTGGTTCACGTCTCATTCTACCTTCAAACAATGTGTATACCTTCCACAGCGGTTTCCCTTCATGTGGTTTATGCAAGTCAAGTTCAAAGAGCAGTAGAAGAAAGATTGAAGTGATACTGCAGGATTAGAAAGGATCCAGAAGTCACTTGGAGAAAAACCAAGCCCTTGATATAATGTCTTTCCTCAGATTTCAGAATCAAGCTACCATAATGGAGCCCTCCCAGTAATGTCATTGACTATATCCTCAATTGAATCACATTCAATTCAATTCAATTCATTCATTCATTCAGCATATAATAACTATGTGCCTGCTATACACCGAATCCTGTTTTAGGCCTGAGGGATGCTACAGAGCACAACATAATTCCTTTTCTAATAGAGCTTTCATTGCATTCTTATGGGAGAAGACAGACAATAAACAAACAGATGCACAGCACATCGGAGTGCGCAACATGTTATGCAGGAAAAAAACTAACAAGACAATGGGATAAAGAAGATGGAGGACATGGTGTTATTTTACTCAGAATGGTCGAGAACTGCCTCTCTACTGGAGTGACATTTGAACAGAGATAAATACGAGGGAAGGAAGTGAGCCATGGGGCTATCAAGGAGGTGAATGTACCTATGGGAAGAACAAGCATAAAAACCTGAGGTCTTGAAGCAGGAGTGTGCTTGGCATTTATATCAGTTGGGCTCCTGGCAGAATAATTTGAGTAGAGTCTAATTAAGAGTCTATGTAAAGAGCAAAGACAGTGTAAGAAAGTCGTCTGGAAAAATACAGTACCTAGGACTAATAACAGTGAGTCTCTACTACTGATTTTAGGCCCAAAGAGGTGAGGGGTAAGATTAGTTGTAGGAGCCAGAGAAAGAGAGGGATTTGTAGAGAGGGCTGCTTTTTAGGTTGGACCCTTTAAATGAGGGATGAAGGCTGCTGGCAGAGAACCTGCAGGGAATGAGCCAGTGAAAGCATACTCTGACCTCTCTCCTCCTCCTTCTAATTTCTTGGCACTTCTCCCTATAGGCCAAAACGAGGGGGCTGAAGCACCTATTGATGACGTTCAAATTCCACTTCTCAGGGCACAGAACAGAAGAGAGAAGCATGCAGAGTGGATCTTTGGGCATAAATGGAAGGTCTCCAGCATAGCAGCTTTGAAGGGCCAAATGAGGCCAGAGTGCCTGGAATCTAGTGAGCAAATGGGCAGATGGCAGGAGATGAGAGCTGTGAGATAGAGGCCAGATCATGCAGGGCTTTATTTCCAGATGTCAACTTTGTAGTTTATTCTGAGTGACATGGGAAGCCACAGAGTGTTTCAGAACAGAGGAGAAGGCAAAGATGGAGGCAAGAAGACCATCTGGGGACTGTTGCAGTAATCCAGCTGAGAGATGACGGTGGCTTGGACTAGCGAAATAGTGGGTACAGTGTTGTGAAAAGGGGTCAGATTCTGGATATATTTGGAAAGTAGAGCTGCGTAGTTCACTTATGTTGACTGTGAGAGATAGAAGATCATGAAGGAAGATTTCAGGGTTTGGTCAAAAGAAAGAATAGAGTTGCCATTTACTGAGAAGAGCAAGATTTCCAAAGGAGTAGGTTTCACATGGCTAGCTATAGATGTCATATGTGAATCTGGAAGAGGTTGAGTCTGGGGATGTAACTTTGGCATTTGTCAGAATACAGTAGTTATAAAAAGCTATGGGACTAGTTGGGATTAGCCAGCTATTAAGTATAACTAAATAATAGTACCCTAGCACTGACTCTTGGGAAATTTTAAAATTTAAACTGTAGTAATACAGGATGCATCCAGCAAAGAAGATTGAGAAGGACTAGAATCTGTTACAGCAGGATTTTAATTGTATAATGAGTGTAATTGGGAGGTATAAGTTGAAAAGAATTTGGATCAAAAAACCTATAGTTATGGGGAAATAACCAGAAAGTGAGTCATTGATGTATCTGATGATCTTCAGAAATTTTAAAAGGAACAGAAATATAGCTGACTACATTTTGGTGGTGATTAGGACATAATTTTGATCTTACTATTTTTAAAGGGTATAGTTTCTTCAAGTTAGTTACTTGATTATTCAATACTTTGACCTAATTTTTCCCATAAAAACCTGATATTTTAAAATAGCTAGGTCAAGAAGATATTGGATCCAAAAACTGGATGAATTTAAACATTTTATTTTCTATTCAATTATCTTTTATATTACCACTTTTGACATTAGAAAACCATTCGGAGAACTATGGAAAGTTCTAGAATTGTCCATGTGCATCCTATAAACAGGATTAAGATTGCAAAGATGTTTTCTTGTAAGTAACAAAGGGCATTTATAAGATTCTGCCACGTTCCAGAGTGTGATAGGCAGAATAGTGGTCCCCAAAGATGTCCACATCCTACTCCCAGGGATGTGTGAATGTTGTTACCTTACAAGGTAAAAGAGACTTGGCAGACATGATTAAGTAACTTAATTCATCATCCAGGTGTCAGCAATGTAATCACAAGGGTCCTTAGAATCAGAGAACTCTGCTGGCTGTAGTCAGAGAGATGCAATCTTGCTGATTTTGAAGATGGAGATAGAGGGTCATGAGCCAAGGAATGTAGGTCACCTCTAGAAGCTAGAAAAGGGAAGGAAACATATTCATCTCAGATCCTCCAGAAAGCAATGCAGTTCTGCCACCACATTGATTTTGGCCCAGTGAGACCTGTGTCAAATTTCTAACCTAGAGAAATGTGAGATAATTAACATGTGTTATTTTAAGCCACCATTTGTAGAAATTTGTTATAGCAGCAAGAAAGACTAATGCACAGTGTCATGACTTTTTTTAATGAAGAAATAATCAAAATAACGAAATGAAGATTTTAAATGAAAGGCAGATTTCTTGCCTTATATTAAAGTGCAGGTGTGTCTAGAGCAGCCTGGACACTTACCCACTGCTGTGATTTGAATGTCCTCCCACCCCCTGAATTCATATTGGAACTTAACGGCCAATGTAGTGATAGAAGGTGAGTAGACAGTGAGGACTGTGCCCTTGTGAGTGAATTAATCCATTCATGGAGTAATGGGTTGATGGTTTAACGGGTTGTCATGGGTGTGGTTCTGATGGCTTTATAAGGAAAGCAAGTGAACAGGTTAGCTTTCTCACACATGCCATTCTTTCCATGTGATACCCTGTGTTGCTATGGCACCCTGTAAAGAGTCCCCAGCAAGAAGAAGGCTCCCATTAGATGTGCCCCCTGACCTTGGACTTCCCAGCTTCCAAAGCTGTAAGAAATAAATTTCACTTCTTTATAATTCACCCAGCTTCAGGTATTCTGTTACAGGCACCAGAAATGGACTAAACACCCAATAATGCCTAATGTCCTGAAAATGTGTTATTTATCCCTTGCTGCAGATGAAGGAACAGAAGCTCAGAGATAGTACATACATTCATACAATCATCCAAATAATTAGAATGGTCCCAGCACTAAAATCCACTTTTTTCCTTCAGCACATTGTCTCAAAGGCTTTACAAAATTCCCTTGCCCGTGTATATTTATGAAATCCAAATAAAATTGGAGGAGGGATGATTAAACACAATTTCCTTCTGGCTGCTTGATTTCCTTTTCGTCTCCTGCAGTTAGGAAGTCAGTGCATTTGCATGGTCATCTTAACACAAGAGAGGAACAAACCATTATAGTCTAATCATAGAAGCCTGCTGAAGTCACAGCAAAATTGTCTGGCTTCCGAGAAGCTCTGCATTTCACCTGAGAAAAGAGCAAAACCAGAGATTTGCTTTAAAAAAAATGCATGTATCAACCACATTGAAAAATAATGGTTGGTGCCCTCTTCTGCCTTTCTTGTCCCTTGAATATTTTGCTGGTGCGGAAGGGAAAATAATTAGGGGTATCAGGTGTAAGTTTACAGTTAAACTAATTAATAGTCCTTTAGGGAGCTTTACTAGCCTCCTACTTTTGTCCAGTTACTGGCAGGAAACTGGGTGACCAGGTGGTTTCCTGGTGCTGTAACTTTGCCAAGGGCTGCTGGAGGTTATGAAAAGGGCTTAACTTCTGTTTTCTAGATCCCTGGGTTCAGCCAGTTCAACCTCTTAGCCCAGGTTTCTTCCATTTTCCCCCCACTTCACATGGCTATCTCTGATCATAGGGAATCTGGTAAAAGTCAGCATGTCAATACTACTTCTTGAGTTCTAAGGTTCAAATTCAGTAAGTGATAGCAAAACCTGGCTATCTTGTTTTTATAGTATGAAGCTTAGTTCATTTTTATTGAAATATAAATACCTTACTTAGGAGAAGTTTGAGGAGTTGCAAGGACCAACCCAGGGTCCATCTCTCTTGTGTTGCTTCCTAAGTGTTATCCTTGTTGGAAGTGGCTAGTATTTCATTACCAGCAGGGTTGTTTATTTCCTGCATCTACAGAGTATAAAAACAGTTCAAAGAAGTAGTTGGGACGGAGGCATTTGATGGAAAGGAAATGGGAATATGTGTTTGTGTGGGCTATGAGGTAAGTTCAAAGATGAAGACTTTTGTTTTCTGAAGCCATAGTGAGCAGCTCCAGTTTCATGTCAAACATCAATGTTTCATGTAGGATGTAAACATTTCCTGCTGGCCAAGCCTGTTTCTATAATGGTAACCCCGTAGGTTCTGTACTACTTACACTGTAGTTGTGCCAAGAGTTCCTGCGTTTAACAGGGGAGGTTAAAAGTCAGTCTGTTTTCACAGCTGTTTTTGGTAAGAATTGGCTTTCCAGCAGCTCTAGAGACTCACAGTTACACTCCTCAGACAAACATTAATCAGTGGCTATCATCTCACAGGGACATTGCAGAGTTGTCTGGACTGAAACTGGAAATGTGCCTCTGTGTGTGTGCCTGTGTGTCATGGCCATGTGTAGGGGGTGCTCATGGACATTAATTTTAAAAGGGTCATTAATGAGTGTAGATAATTGTAGAGTTTCATTTCATAATTTGTTCAGATACATGTTAAAGTGAAAAATGAGCAGAATGGAAAGTTTATATAGTGAAGCTTATTTTCCCCTTGACTTACAGTAAATTTAAAGATGGCTTATCTTCATTTTTGATTAATCTCAATTTGGCATTGATTCCCAACACTTTAGCTTTCATTTTCTCTTTTCTCTAGTCTCTTTTTCAAGTAGATATTGATTTATAAACAAATATTTAAATGCAAAGAAGACAGAGAGACTTTGACTTAAAGCAATTCTGTTTCCCAACACTTTAGCTTTCATTTTCTCTTTAGTCTCTTTTTCAAGTAGATATTGATTTATAAACAAATATTTAAATGCAAAGAAGACAGAGAGACTTTGACTTAAAGAAATTCTGTGTTGAAAAGAAAAATTATTCTGAGATGCAGAGCAACCCCCTCTAATGGGTCTGTTTAATGGGTTTGAGTTTTCATACTTCAGATCTCCTTAAACTGGGGGCTCCCTCTATTCCCTTACAGCTTTTCTAACTTCTGCCCTAAAAGATACTATGTGCTGTCTTTGATAAACCCATTTTAGAGCTTTCTCTGTGATCCTGATCACAAAGTTGACATTGAGAATTATGTTCTTTCCCTTGATAAAGGGAACCAGAAAAAAACAGAACAAATGTAAGAGATTTAAAAAGTACTTGAAAGAGAGGACATCCCATGGGATTTTCTGACTAATAAGGTGTGCTGTGCACATCTCTAGTCAGGAGGCAGAGGAAAGCTTTAAAAGGAGAATAGGGTACAGTCATCACAAATATTTTGGAGAGATTGTAATATTCTAAGGACAGCCAAAGCTGTATTTTTTTTTTTTTTTACCTCTCACCATATACTAAAATCAACTCAAAATGGAATAAAGACTTAAGTATAAGACCTGAAACTGTAAACTGACTAAGGGCAAATATAGGTGAAACACTTCAGGAACTAGGTCTGTGCACAGACTTTATGATCAAGAGCCTGAAAGCACAAGCAACAGAAGAAAAAATAAACAAATGGGACTATATCAAACTAAAAAGCTTCTGCACAGCAAAGGAAATGATCAACGTAGTGAAATGACAACCTACAGAGTGGAAGAAAATTTTTGCTAACTATGCATTTGACAAGGGATTGATATTCATAATATACAAGGAATTAAAGCAATTACACAGTAAAAAAACAAATAACCCAATTAAAAAATGGGCAAAAGAGCTGAATAGAAATTTTTTCAAAGGAAGACATACAAATAGCCAACAGATGCATGAAAAACTGCTCAGCATCACTTGTCTTCAGGGAAATTCGAATTAAAACCACACTGAGATATCACTTCACCCCAGTTAGACTGGCTATAAATCAAAAAGATGGAGAATAACAAATGCTGGTATGGATGTGGAGAGAAGGGAACACTCCTACACTGTTGGTGGGAGTGTAAATTAGTACAAACACTATGGAAAACAGTATGGAGGCTTCTCAAACAACTACAGATAGATCTTCCATATGATCCAGCAATCCCACTTTTGGGTATATACCCAGAAGAATGGAAATCATCATGTTGAAGGGACACCTGCACTCCCATGTTCATTGCAGCTCTGTTTACAACTGCCAAGATATGGAACCAACCTAAATGTCCATCGATGGATGATTGGATAAAGAAACTGTGGTATATGTACACCATGGAATACTACTCTGCCATAAAAAAGAATGAAATTTTGCCATTTCCCAAACTTACGCTGAGTGAAATAAGCGAAGCACCAAGGAATAAATACTGCATGTGCTCACT
>NW_007741956.1:0-16352 GCF_000696425.1 Galeopterus variegatus
TTTTTGTCTTTTTTCGTGTCCGGCAATGGATCACAACCCTCAGTGTCACGCCCGCACCGGACCGGGACCGGCAACGGGATCGCAACCCTTGGTGTTGGGCCCGCACCTCGCTCAGCCAGTGAGCGGGAACCGGTCTGTATGTGGGATCTGAACCCTCGGCGGGAGCGCCACCGCACTCCCAAGCGGCGCACTGTAGCAGTGCGCCACCGGGCCGGCCGTGGCTGGCCTTTTAAATGGGGTCTTGGGGAAGGTTGCAGGGACCTAGATGAGCCACCAGGGACACTGGCTGTTGGTTCCAGGAGAAGATGATGAGAGTCCTGTTCTGGGACCCCCATCAAGGTTCGATTGTGGGCTGGGCACTGAATGAGTCTCTCCCACCGGGATCTGAGATGGGAGAAAGGAACTGGGAAGGCTTACTTCTCCTATCTCCAGCTCCTGAGATCCATCTGCTCCTTTGAGGTAGGAGGAGAGGAAAAGGAAGGAAGGAAAGAAAAGGAGGGTGGGCAGGAGAGGGTGTCTCGGAGAGTCTGGGGTAATGGACTTCACTGCATGTGCACCCTGGTCCTGCCCCTTGGTGGGCCGACTCCCTGCCTCTCTGCGGAAGCCACCAGCCCTTGCCAGGGACCCATCCACAGGCTTCCCTGCAGCCTGGCTAGCCAGCCCAGCCTCTGCGACAGCCTTTTTCTTGTTCTGCTCTGCTCTTTTCTGAAGCTTCCATTCAAACGCTTTTAGCACAGATGCCTCATGCAACAGTCCAATGCTAAAAAGATGCAGTAAGTGAAATTTTTGCCATATGTTAATACACATGTTTGAGTTTCCATAAATGCTCAATGTGGTTTTCATGGTACTCAGAATTGTGGTGTTTATACTGTTTTGAGGGGCTTTGAATTCAAATGTGTAAATGATTTTTTTATGAGATGTGATTCAAGGACGAGCCACAGTTGGGGTCTCCTGCCATCCAGCTGGGGGAGGCTTTCGACTGCTTTGAGCTCGCCACTTGTGACTCTGGGCAAAGCCCTTCCATCCCCAGCATCCTCTTCCTCTCCCTGTTCCTGGCACTGTGTGGATGGGGCCAGGACTGGCTGGAGGAGTGGATCAGGACCAGGCTATTTGGGGATCAGACTGTATATACCCCAATAGAGAACCATCCAGACCATCACATACCAAGTCTGTCCAGACAAGCTGGTGTGACCAGGGAAAGGGGATGTCACAGAAGAGGGGTCCAGGGCTGGGTCTGCAGGAGGAGGAAGGAGGAAAGGTGGAGGGAGCTTACGGGATTGACAGGGATACCAAGGGGGTGGGGCTGGTGAGTACAGGTTTGTATGAGGGAAAGCAGGAGGTAAGATAGGCCTGGGCAGGCCAGGCCCACAGACCCAGCCTCCCCCTGCCCGCTTCTGCCCGGCTTGCCTTGCTCACAGCTGTCTACACATATTGTGCTGTTTCATCCCTCCATGCCTTTATGGGAGGTACGTTCTCTGTACAAAATCTCCTTCTCTCATTTGCCCACCTGCGAAGTCCCCACTGACGTCTCAGATCCTAGCTTCTGCCTTTTCTGACTAGTCCCACCGCCTCCCTCGGTCCTGCCCCTGAGTCCTGTCCAGGTGCTCTGTTATCTCATTTATCTCAGGGAGGGTACTCCTTTGGCTATGGCCTCTCTCTGGGCTCCCTAGGGATAGGACTTGCCCTCTTCAGGTCTGCTCCCCAGAGCTTCAGAGAAGCCCGCAGAGGAAGGAAGACAGGAGTGGGTTTTGGGCCAGCTCCAGCACTGGAGCTGGGGGCTGTGGCCTGCAGGAATAGTCCCTGTCCTCTTCCCACACCCAACTTACTATCTCCCTCCAGTCCCCAGGAGAGACTGGACTGAGCCCAGTGATTCACAGAAGGACCGGGAGCATTCACAGCCCATCTCAGCCAGGTTCAGCCCTCTGGGCCACCCTGCAGGATGGAGCAGGTGTGGGTGTTGATAGCCCACTGCCAGGTGCAGAGAACTGCTCCCGTGGAGAGAGGGCATCTCAGAGGGCACCAGTGCTCAGCTAGTCCCTGGAATCAAGGGTGTCCTTGGGGGATCCTCTGAGGCCTGAGGTGGGCAGCAGGGCTCTCAGCCCCAACCAGACTTAGTATCCTAGGCCTCTTCCTGATCCTGCTGTCTGGACTCCGGCCCTTCCTCTGGAGCTTCCTGCACCAGGGCATTTCTTTTTCTTTAAAAAAAGATGACCAGTAAGGGGATCTTAACCCTTGACACCACACTCTACGAAGTGAGCTAACCGGCCATCCCTATATGGGGATCCGAACCTGTGGCCTTGGTGTTATCAGCACCACACTCTCCCAAGTGAGCCACGGGCTGGCCCTTGCCAGGGCGTTTCTGCTCTTGGCCTCCCCTGAGAGTTTGCCCTCACAGGTCTGGATTTGTTCCTGCCAACATCTCAGGCTTCGTGCATGCTGTGGGGCCAGCTGATCCATTCTGAGGGAGCCCCGGGGGTGTGTATGCGTGAAGGTGGGAGGGGGCATCTGTTGTTTTAACCTAGCGTCTGTGATATTTGGAAACTGGTAACCTCCCCTCTTGCGTTGGGCTTTTTCCCAAGGGACCGAGGGGCGAGGGTACGTAATCTTGGAGCTTCAATCTCCTTCAGGGGGATTCATATATACGTTGCCTGTAATTATAGGTCGATAATGATATAATTTATAGTACATATATCATCATTTGTGAGTGACTGGACAAGCTGGCAGGAGAGAAGGGTGCAACCATGTCATAAGCTCGTAAAAAGGTAATTATATTTCTTTCTGATCTAGCTTTCGCCTACCCAGTCAGATTGGGGTATTGTGAAACGAATGAAGGGTGCTTTAGTGCCAGGATCGTTGGAGGTTCAATAAACTTGGGGGAGCTTGCCATCCACTGCCAAGCCGCCTTCTTTTTTGGTCTGGAAGCAGGGTCTGACTTGGAGCCAGGGAAATTATGTGGAGGGACCCCACAGGGGCCCCGGTTTCACATAAAGAGGGCCCTCCAAAAGGAGAGAGCCTGGCCAGATGATCCCGGGTCAGACTGGTCCATGGGGCATGGCCTCTGGATGAAGGCAGAGTAGCCCCTGATCCCCAAAGACCCCTCAGAACTGTTGCTTGTAGGAGAAGACTCAGAAGACAGTCTTTATTGGCACTTCGCTGCCCCTGGGGGGAATTCTGGGGCTGTAGACGCTGGTCATGTCTCCCAAGTCTGATGGAATCTCCCGAAGTTTAGATTTGGATGGAGTTTGGTTGGAGTTTGGAGCGATGGATGGGGGAGATTGGGTTTTATCTGCATCCCATCGCCCATTCTCAGTAATAAGTGAAGCTGCAGAAAGCCCTTGGCCCGAGATATAATAGTGTAATGTAATTACAGTAATGATACTTTGTAGTTCTATAGAGTCTTTCATCTGTGGATCTCCAAGTCCTTTATAAACATTAATTAATTCTCATAACTCGGCGATGAGGTAGGTAAGTATCATCATCCCCATTCTACGGATGAGAAAGCCAAGACGCAAGGAGGGTAAGTGATTAGCACCAAGTCACCAGGAGAGCCCACCGGCCCAGCGGGCAGGAGGTGGTGCATCTGTGTTCCCACGTTGGACCCCCTACTGTGCAGGGAGGATCGTGAATACCTGGCCTTCCAGGGACTCGTGCGTCCCCCTCCCCTCTCCCTGTGTGTCCACACCCAGGCTATGACCAGGGAGGTCTCTGAAGCCCTTTGGATCTGCAGGGGCTCTCAGCAGCTCGATCCTGGAGGAGACCATCTTGTGCAGGCACCTCTGGGAATGAGCCCACCTTATACTCATACCAGACAACTGAAACCCTGCCCTGGCCTCCCCTCACTGCAGTCCCTCTGTAATGGTGGCCCAGGCCTGCTTGACCACCTTTCACTCCCACGCTGCCCCAAACCACAATCAATCCCCCAGACCTGTCATTTGCATTTGTTAGGCCTCCTTATTGCCACCAACCTAAGCCCAGCAGCACATCAAACCAAGTTCACATTTATCTTCTGAACACCTACTGGTGCCATGGGCTGGGGTACCCCCAGGAGGGCCTCAGGTAACAGAAAGACCCTGTGGCTAGAAATTTTAAAAATATCCAGTTTTGGTACAGGCTCTATTCCTTCATAGCTGTGTGACCTTGGGCAAGTCGCTTTCTCGCGTGGGGCCCCAATTTTCTCACCTGCAGATGTGAAGTGAGTCCCAGGAAATTCCTCACCTGCCATGTGAGTGGTATGGCAGCTCCTCCACCCACCCCACAGTCCATCCATAAATTTTCCAAATCATGGGTTACCATGTCACTTTGTGAATGAACTTTCAATTATTTCCCTTGGCCGGTGAGAAGTCCAGGCCCCTGAACCTGTCACTCAAGGCTTTGTGTCAATGCCCCTGTTCAATCCAGGACCCCCATCATGAACACTAGGCTTGCCAGACCTACTTCTCCTCTAAACAGGTCACAGTCTTTCCTGACTTTGCAGCTTTAGCCACACCGTCCTTCCTCCCTAAATATTCTCCTCTCACCATTTTCTGCATAAGGCCAGCTATGTGCTGACCACTCTGCTGGATGCTGGATTAAAATCTTGTCATTCTTCAAAGCTCAGCTCATACCTTTCATGTTCTAGAAGAGCAGCTCTGAATGTAGGCTGCATTACTAGAGGCCTAGTGTCCATAAAAACAGAGATGACAGTTCTGTTCTCTAGAATATTTAAATGTTTTTAGAGAGGGGTATGTGGTCATATGTGGAATGGTTAGGAGACCCATGATCATTTCACTGGGAGAAAATGGAGTAGGAGACCTTCCTGCGGGCAAAGAGAGATTGTTTTGTGAGACCACGTAGGGTCTGTGGACATAGCTTCCACAGGGGAGGATTTCAGCTCGATATGAGGAAGAATGTTCTTTCCCATCACAGCTGTTGGTAAATGCAGTGCAGTAATCAGTTGTCTGTAACTGCTGATTCCAGCTGAGGCCGAAGACAGGTTTGTCATGGTGGTATGGTAGGACCTCCTCTTTGAAGCACCAGGACTCATGGCTTGGGTGGGTCCTCAAGCCCTGAATCTGGCTGAGACCAGAGTGTGAGAGAGGGACTGCTCAGGAGGGGTGTCACGGTCCTGTGCTTCCCCCAAGCCCCTGCTTGCATTGCTCAGTTACCCCCCTGGCCCTTTCTGCTCCTGACCATGGGAATCAACTATGGAAACTAGAGGGAGCAGCGCCTATGTGCCATGACCTCACGGCCTCCAACATGCATCCAGCATGTTCACTGTGCGTCCAACATGCTCCTGGTGGGTGTCCTAAAAGAAGGGACTAAAGAGGGAGGGTTGCCAGACCTGTCAGACCACATTTCGAGAGAACAGACTGCAGAAGCAGAGTCCCCTCCTGGGGTCATAAGCCCTCACTGAGCGCCAAGGACTCGCTAGGCACTTGCATTTATTACCCCAGTGGAGATTCGGTGTTGGCATTCTCCCTTCCATGCCGGGCCCCAGAGTTGGCATGGACAAGGGTAGACAGCAGAACTCCGAGTCAGGGGAATGGGGTTTGAGTCTCTGCTCTGCTCTGTTACAAGCTGTGTGGCATGGAGGAAGTTACTTAACCTTTCTGAGCCTGGGATTCAAGATTCTGAGTGTGGTTGCGTCTGCCTCTGTGGGTGGTTGTGAGGATTAGCTAGCTAAGGAGACAAGATTACAAACTATCTGCCATTTCACCTGGAAGGGGGAAGAGACCATTTTAAGAGGAGCAATTAGAAGGACCCAGGGGAGGATGGTGGTGGCTGGTGGTTGGGCTGTGTGGGGAGGGGAAAGACCAGCTCTCCGAGGGAATTCTGAACCTGCAAACCACAGAGGAGATGGAGGGAGGAAACAGGGTTGTGTTTATAGATCTCCAGACATGATGGTGAGGGAATTCCTCACGACCCTCAGAACCTAAAAGCATGAGCTGAATTCATTCATTCATTCGACAGATATTTAGCGAGTACCTCTTAAATGTCATGCACTGCTCCAGACACTGGGAAACAGCAATAAATAAAACAAAGTCGCTGCCACTCTGGCTTTTATATGGCAAGCCAGGGAAGACAGAAAATAAACAAAATTAAAAAATTAATACAGAATTTCAGGGAATGTCCAGAGCTGTGAAGAGCAACAAGCCGGCGAGGGTGGCTGCGTTACAAAGGAGGGTCGGGGGGGCCTCTCCAGTGGGCTGATTTGTGAGTGGACACCTGTGTGTACTGAGAAAACAAGCGCCGGGAATGTCAAGAGGATGGGTCTCCCAGACAGACAGCAGTAGGAAAATGGGCCCTGCAGTGGGTGTTTGGGGCAAGGCTCAGGCTGTGCCCAGGTTAGGGCACACGGTGGGCAGGAAGGCTGAAGCCCTGCAAAGAGAAAGCTCGGGTGCCAGGCTTTCTCTGCCCCTGGCATGCTGTGTGACAAAGGCAGCTCCCTTTCCCTCTCCGGGCCCTCACTCTCTCTCTTTCTCTCTGCCCAGTAAAGAGTTGGCCTGAGCTCCAAGGCTGGGCTCTAACACATGTGAGCATGAAACATGGAGAGCAGCACATGGGCCAGTAGTGTAGGGGTTAGGAGTGGAATGGAGGGCAGGAAGCAGCCCTTGCTGAGGCTGGAAATGGACTGCTGCAGCTCAGCAGCAGAGGGAGGTGCCCCACAGCCTCTGCAGACTCCTGCTCCTCACTCTCCCTGGTTTCTGCTGCTGCAGGGACAGGCCTCAAAGTGGGCACTGGTGGCCAAGGTCAAGCTCTCCCTGGCTCCCCTGCATGTCCAGGTGACAGGATCGGCCATCTGTGCAGTTCACTCAGATCAGATCAGATACCTGGAAGTCTCCTTGATCTGAGGGGGCAATGCAGGAGCTTCCCTGGTATTCCTGGAAATCGAGCTGTCCCGGAGCCTGGCTCTCCAGCAAGCAAAGACTTGTTCCGGTGAGGCCTTGCAAACCTGGGCTGGTCCCCTCCTCCCAGTGCATGTTTTCAGCGGTTGATGAAGACCACCTAGCCCATGCTCTCAGGCCTACCAATGAAACCTTTTGGAGCAAAGGACCAGGCCACCCTGACTGGGCCATTTTGAGGAAGCCCCCAACTCTCTGAGCTGAAGTTTCTTCATCTGTAACATAGAGAAAAGGTTCATTCTGATCTTGGGGCTTTTGTAATGTTAAGTCAGACTCAAATGAGACCTTGCACAGGAAAACCCTTGGTGAATTATACAGTGCTATGACTAGGTTGTTTTTCACTGGGAAAATGAACAGGACCCACATCGGGGCCCTGATACACCCGTACAGCCCCTTTGTTTCCCAGCTTTCACAGCCATGTACGTTTCACTTCAAGGAGCCATTCCAGGCCCCTTAAACCAGAGCTTCTCGAACTTTAACATGCACACGAATCTCCTGGGGATCTTATGAACATGCATGCTCTGCTTCAGAAGGTCTGGGATGGCACGGAAGATCCTGCATTTCTAACAAGCTCCTGGTGTTAAAGAGAAAATTCCCACCTTGATGGAAGGAAGGACTATCATGATAGTTTCAGGGACTGCTGCAGTGGGTGAGAGAGATTGGGCTTAACTACAGAAACAACAATACAAAGTGGGATTTTTTTTTTTTTAACCAATATAGTTCTTTTAAATACCATGTTCTCCAGGACAGAGCGCAGGGGTGGGCTCTTGGCAGAAAGAGTGGAAAGGAAACATGGAACAAAATGGAACGGATTGGCCATGGCCTCCTGCATCCTGCCCAGGGCCCCCTGCCATGGGGCACAAGGGACTGTGCTGTCACTAGGGGTGGGGGAGGTGACAGTAGCTTCCTCTGGTCTAGTTATTGCAGAGGCCTGGCTGGGCTTCCCTCCCCTCCCTGGCCCCCAAACACTTCTCAGGATTATTTCTGCCCTTCTGCCCAGCAGAGCCAGGGCCTGGTCTCCTCTGCTCTGCGAGGGTCCTTGCTGCTAAGGCATGGGGATGGGTGGGAGCTGCCATTGGCCATGCCCAGCACCCCGTAACTGCTCTGATGGCCTGTGAGAATGCAGAGGTTGCTGTGCACCCCTGTGTTGTCGGTGGGATGTTCTCCAGGATGATGTCTCTGTGGGCCCCAAGCACTCAGAAAGTCCTTGTCTCATCCTGGGTCACCTCGGCGGTGTCCAGGTTGTGGCCCTACATTCCGTGGCTCCAGGAAGGCAACACACTGTCCTGCAGACACGCCATAGTCTTGACAGGGAAGTCAAAGGTCAGCTCAGGTGCCAGTGTGGCTGTGGGCTCTCCCTTCAGGTTGACAGTCCTCACACAGCATTCAAAACTGACCAGGACTGTGTCTCTGTCCACCTGGATCACCTGCTGGGGCGAGCCTGGGTTCGCTTCAGGTGGGATGAGGACGTCAGGCGTCAGGCCAGCCTCCAGGAGCAGGACGTGGAACAGGATTTGGCAGACGGGCCCCTTGGGTCCCTCAGCCCCCACATATACCTGCAGCAGCTCCTTCCCATCCCGCGCCAGTGGCTCCAGCTTCCCAGCTGGGCTAGGCAGGGGCTGGAGAAGTTCTTCAACAGCAGGAACTTCTGCAGCGGCTCGTACCACTGCAGTAGGAGCAGGCTGGCGAGCAGGGCAGCCAGCAGGAAAGTGCTGCCATGTAGGGATTTCACACCACATGACACTGCAGGGAGCCTTTGGTGTCAGGGATCTTAGTGGAGAAGGCAAAGCACCTGGGGATGATGTGCCGGGTGAGGAGTTGGTGGGGATGGAGAGGGGAACCTGTTGCTGTAGTCTCCACTGCTCAAACAGGCCTGGGAGGTCGTGGGCCCAGATGCGTGTGCATTTCCCTGACAGCGACAGCAACACATTGTTTACACAGTACAGCCAGGAGCAGCAGTGTGAGATTAGCTTCTCCAGTGAGCCCTCATGCAGTTCGTGCAGGTTGAGCATGTAGCTGACTTCCTCAGCCCCCATGACCAGGAACTGGTCCTGAGTAACAGGGTGAATCCAGATGTCAGCAGCGTGAATCCGCAGGGGGCAGCTGTTGAAGACCTTGGAAAAGCAGGCACCCATGTGCACCTTGGGGGTTGGGGGAACCCGTGGCAGGATGACCTTTCAGGATACTCCCACTGCTTCATGGTGGCCCAGGCAGTGAGCAGCAGTGGGGGCTGTCAGAGCATAGGAGAGGTGGGGCCAGGATTCCTGGGGGGGCGGCTGGATAGAGGGTCCTCAGCAGGAGGCTCAGAGGGAGACAGCCCATGGCATCATCTGGAGAGTCCAGCTCCTAACGTTCCGAGGCTGGCCAGATGGTCATGCTGCTTTCCTCCAGGGCCTCCTGCACCGACTGCCGCAGGCTCCCACTCAGCTGCTCCTTTCCCAGCAGCTCTTCCCACTCTTCCTCCCACGGCTCATTTAGTGGGTCCGTTTCTTTCCTGCATGGGGAGCCAAACTTCATCTGGTAGAGCTCGATCTCCAAGGAGGTCCTCTTGACTGGGCTGTGCTGCCCCCAGGAGTGAATAGTATCTGGAAACATGTCAGAAGTCTCCAGCTCACAGTCTTCACAGGAGGGTGTTCTCAGGTGGGGGTCATTGGCTTTGTCCAAGAGCTGCGTGAGCAGGGCCCAAGGGAGCTGCTGGGTTGTGAATGGGTGCTGCAGAAGCTTCTCTGCTGTTGGCCTCTTTCTGGTGTTCTTGATTAGGGTCAACTTAAAGTAGTGGTGGAAGTTCTGGGTCTAGCAAATCTTGACTCTCACCTTGGGGTGGCTGGAAGCTCTCTTCGGCATGAGCATCTGGGCCCTCCTGGGGTATAGGTGAAACAGAGAGGGCTGCAGCTCACCCAGCTCAATGACAGTGATTCCCAGGGCCCAGATGTCACACAGCTCATTGTGGCCACCTTTGCACTCCACAGCTATCACCTCCAGAGCCATCCAGTATGGAGTCCTAATGAAAGACCTTCTCTTGGCCACAGACACCATCAGCAATCCTGACATAACCAGGGTAGGGTGTGGTTCTTGCCAAACCGACTTAGCAGGGTTCTTGCTGACATCGGACAATGCAGTGATGAACACAGAAATCCAAAAGTCAGGGTCTAGTTGAAAATGAGTTCAGGGGAACCTGAGCAGAATTTGGTCAAGGAGAGAATCTTCATCACTAGGCGACAGCGATGCTGTGGGTACAGGGACTGCACTTTTAGTAGAAGACCATGAACACCTGAAAAGGCATGTTTGACACTGAGTTCATGTCTTCCCTTCCACACCCTCTCCTGTCCTTGTCCTAGATCCCCATGGCCCCGGTCAGCATCACTGTAGTTCTCTTCTTCACAAGGACTTTTAAAAAAATGATTGAGGTATAGTTTACATGCAATAAAATGTATCCATTTTAAGTGCATTTTGACAATTGTATATACTCATGTGACCATGACCCCAATCAAGTTCTAGAACTTTCTCCCACTGAATTTTAGAACTTTCTACCACCCCCAAAAGTTCCTTTGTGCCCTTTTGCTGTTGATCTCCCCTCAGCCAACCTTCTCGTGGACTTCGCTCCTACATTTCTCTCCCACCTATTCCGCCTCATCTCCCCTGCAGCTAGGTCTTTCCCACTGGTGTGCAAACACTCTTTCACCCCTCCCTGGACTCCGCCACTTTCCCATCAGAACCGGGTGTGCTGACGCTGCCTGTCGACCTTGGCTGCTTTGGAAGGCGGGGACTGAGTTTTGTTTTCTTATCTCTTCATTCACGATCAAGAAGCATTTGTTGAAGGAGT
The DNA here is from genome assembly GCF_000696425.1 of Galeopterus variegatus. Lineage (NCBI taxonomy): Eukaryota > Metazoa > Chordata > Mammalia > Dermoptera > Cynocephalidae > Galeopterus > Galeopterus variegatus. The sequence continues at coordinate 10,705 of NW_007741956.1, forward strand.
GAATATCGATGCTCTAACTTTCGTGTTGATTGTGCATTGTTAAAGGAATAGATGATTATCCACTTTGGGCCTGATCATCCAGTTGTTTCCATAGATACCTGACCATAATGACTAATTAAACAAAAAGTGTTTTCTATGTTATTACTTCTCTGATATGAAAAAAAAGTTCAACCTTTTATTCGGTTCACATTTTCTTCTTTCTGGAAACATTAATGGTCTGTTATGGCTTCAAAAAAGATTGCATAAATAGAAATCAGGTTTCTTTTTTATAATGTGGTTTTTAGTGTTTATTCTCAAAGATGATAGTAAAAATCTACTATTACCATTGTTGAGAGTTTATTTATTCATTTGTCAAACTGGCGCTGGGAGCATTAGGGAAGGGTAAATAGGACACAGTGCAGTTGAGGACACAGAGAAGCGGGTGAACTCAGAGGTCAGTGTGATATGTGCTTGGAGGCAGGTAAGCCCAGGAGGTGGAGCAAACACAGAGGAGGCAGTAGGTATCTCAGAGGAGTGAGAGAGGGCTCCACAGCTGGACTTTGCTTTTGTTTTGAAGGATGAATAGGAGTTCAAGAGGTGAGAAGAGTGGATGAACATGCAGGTGGAAAGAGCAGTACGAGCAGAGACACAACAATAACAAATGTTTATTAGGCTTGACCATGACACTATACTGCACCAGCAGTGCCTGAACATGCATGACCAGGAAGCAGGTAGGTTGGGGGTAGGAGCATAAATGTGGTTATTTGGAGACAAGGAAAGAAAGTCTTTCAGAATTCTGAAAAGTCTTAGATGCTCAGCTGACCAGTTTGAACATTTCCCTGTAGACATTGGGGAGTCATTTAAGGATTTCAATGGGGGAGAAATGAGATCAATTTGCATTTATGGATGATTGCCCAGGCAGAAGTATGGCATATGGACTGCAGAGGCAGCGACTGGAAGCAGAGGGACCAGCAGGGCAGCTGTCCAAGTAGATGATGAGACCAGATCCAAAGCAGTGTCATGGGGGCTGGAGCAGGGGTAGGCTACAAGGAAAGTAAGTGCCTGGCCACCCGTGGAACCCAGACACTGTTTGGTTTCCTACCTCCCTGTGGATTGGCTTGGGTGGGGGGTCAGGCTGGCCTGGTGGAGGACATTCTCCCTGGTGAGGCTATTGCCCAGAGCCCAAAGCCACCCACCATCAGGTAGTCTTTTTCATCCCAGCCCTCAAATGGGCATCACTTACCCTGAATGGCAGTCCAGGGGTTGTGGCTCCCTAGGGAATCCCAACTCCCTTTCCCAAACAATGGGTTATGTGCAGTGGTTCTCCAACTCTGGTCTGTGTAACATGTTGAAAGTGCAGACACCTAGGTCCCTCCACCGACGCTTCTGCAGCAGTGTGTCTGAGCCGGGGCCCAGGCACTGGTGTTCATTACCTGCACCTCACTGAGGGTTGAACAAGGCCTCTCTCGGGGCTTTGGGGCCGGAGAGTCCTTTCTGGACATGAAAGAGACATCAGCTAACAGCGGCATCGTCCTAGTGCTGGCGGAGGAGCCTGTCTCTCCCCTGAGGTGGGCAGAAGGTCCTGAGGAGAGCCCTATTCCCCCGTTGATCTCTGGGGGAAGTTTAAGGGTGGAAATCAGGTTGGGCAAAGACTAGGAACTCGTCTTGAAACTGAACTTGCACGCTTTTTTTGCTTAGGTTGTATTTTTGGGGGGTTGGCTCAGGGTGTTGGTGGGGTTATGGGTGGCCACAAGTCATTCCCTATCTCTGCCAGTGCCTGTCATTTCTTCTGTGAAACCTTTGCTCATTCTTCCTTCCTCATCCCAGCCAGGGAAAAAATGCCCCACCGGTCTGCAGTTATCACGTTGTAACTTTGTAATGAACTTGGAAATATATATTTGGTCTTTTTCCCTGATTCCTGACCCAGACCTTCTAAAACCTTGGAATTTCCTGTGTAACAGGAGTATCTTTTATTATTCATGATGAATCCCTTTCAACCACAGCTGAGTTTATGCTGATGAAGTGACTCTTGGTGGCCCCTAGACAGCTTCAGGACAGGGGCTGGTGGCCAGAGGAACCAACCACGTGATTAGAGGGTTAGAACTTTCAGCTCTGCCCCAGACCTCCAGGGAGGGGAGAGGGGCTGGAGATTGAATTAATTACCAGTGATCAAAGATTTAATCAATCAGGCCAGTGTAATCAAACCTCTATAAAAATCCCTAAGTGACAGAGAGATTCCAGGTTTGTGAATGCATCCAGGTGCTGGGGCAGTGGCATACCCAGAGAGAACGTGGAAGCCCCAGCGCACACCTCCATACCTTTCCCTGTGTGTCTTTTCATCTGGCCGTTCATCTGTATCTTTTAAAATATTCTTTATAATAAACAGATAATAGTAGGTAAAGTGTTTCCTTGAGTTCTGTGAGTCATTCTAGCAAATTATTGAATCTGAGGAGGTGATTGTGGGAACCCCTGACTCTGTAGCCAAGTTGGACAGACATGTGGGTACCCTGGGCACCCAGTACTTGAGATTGGCAACTGAAGTAGGGGATGGTCTTGTGGGACTGAGTCTATAACCTATGGGGTCTGCCCTAACTCCGAGTAGTTAGTGTCAGAATCGTGTTAAATTATAGGACATCCAGTTCGTTTCTGGAAAGTCGGAGAATTGGTTGGCGTGGGGAAGGAAATCTTACACATTTGGTGTTAGAAGCACTGTAAGTAAAAACAATTTAGAATTGTCAACATCTGTCTTGCCCTCTGAGCTACGAGCTTCCCAGGACATGAAATGGATCGTGTATCTGTGTGTCTGGGGCTCGAGTGTGTACTTGGCATGGAAACGTTCCTTGAAAGTGCAGGAGAATAAATGGAGCACCCCAGCAACTGCCTTAGCTTCCCAAAGAGACAGAGGAAAAAAACTCAAAAACAAAAAACTGCATTGCCTGTCAAAAATGTGACAGAAAAGTGTCAAAAAGACATGGAAGTTAGCTACATACACATGAAACAATTCATACTTCTCTTTATGCTGTGGTAGTATTAAAAAATAGTAATCTCTTCACCAAGATAGAAAATGAAAGCTAACACCACACATGTGGTAGCAGAATCCATCAATTTTGCACCCTTGGTTGACAAATACTCTGCCTGCTCGCCCGAGCAAGCCTCCTGCTCATGTTGACAAGTGCGTACCTTTGTATCGCTGGGAAGATAAATGTCTTACTCGCCTTCAATTATTGGGTGTATTGGTCATGGTCAGCTATGGTTTCTTTCTTGGTAAGTGTGATTATTGGAAAAAGATGTGAAAATCAAAGTCTATGTTCATATTTCCAAGAGTTCAGCTCAGCCAATCTAAAACTCATGTGTATCATTGAAATGTGGAAATGTTTTGAGTACAGGACAGTCTGACTCTGAGGGTGTTGACCCCATGCTTAGGAACACCAACAGTGTTTTATTTATTTGTTTCTTATTCTTCAATGGTGAAGCCGAAATGGTGCTTCAGTATTTCCTTATTACCAATTATTAATCTGTATACAAATGATGCCAGTATAGATATAGGACATAATGTGGTTTCAAGCCAGGATACCACACATGGTTTGAAATTTGTGATGGGTAAGGTAAAATTTACTTTTAATGTGTGAGGAGTTTAAGACAAATCTGGAAATGTTGAGGACTTGGTGTCAGATTGGCAGGGGTAGAAAATGGGGTGAAAAAGCATGTTTCCCTCTTATTTGTGCTAACATTTTGCAGAGGAGAATCATTTATGCAGAACAGGAATTTCTGGGTTTCTTTTTTTTAAATCTCTGTGAAAATTCTGAAAACACAGAAATAAAACGCTTCTGAAGTCATTGCGATGGGGGAGAATATTGATTTCCTAGTGAAACTGTCACTAATAAATTATTATCTGCTCACTCATAACAGTTTGAAAAAACAGGAACCTACCTGAAGTTCAGAGTTAAACATATTTTATTTCTTGGAAAACAGTGTTTATCATTAAGAAGTCATGACAAGTTGATTTCATCTGTGAATAAAGGCAATTTGGAGGGAGTTTCTGGAAGACATAAAGAGGAGCTATTCTAACTTTTGAATCTGTTGATGTCTACAGAAGTTAGAAAATTCAAAATGAAATCACTGGGAAAAATAAAACCTGGAATGTTGCAGGGCATGGCAGATGAAATCCAATGTTTCCTGATTCAGTAACATGTGATGAGGCCATAGTTGGGCAGTGGGAGAACACTGTAGTTTATGTAAGAAAAATCTCAATCGTTATCTCCATTATAGAGACTCCTAGATTTTGCTGGTACTGAAAAGTTGACGAAGGCCAACTTATATATAAAGACTTAACTGCAGCAAATCAAAGTGGAATTCATCACATGGGCGGCCAAATCCACAAGGGAGGGCTTAACAAATGTGTGAAGAATTCTGGCTATGTGGCAGTACAGGGTAAGGAGGAAGACCCAGAACTGGCGAGGCATATGCCATGGCCCATCACTTGCACCTTGTGATGCTGGGGCTTCTGCAGAAAAATGAAAAAACTGCGACGTGCTTTTGAGGAGTTCAACTCTTTATTCTACGCTCTCCATTCATCTGTGAAAAGATTGGTGATTACCTAAAACATGTGTAACAAGAGTGGTGAAGCAACGTTGCAGGGTGCTGGGTAGTGTGTGGAAAACACGTTGGACCATACATCCCCAGGCACTATCTGTCGTGATTGAACGGCTTCCAGGCAATTATTGAAACTTTGAGAGCAGCATTAAACGGAGATCAGACCCACAGGTGGCCCATGAATCGAGAATTCCTTTACACGTGTTAAATGCTACAGGAGTTTTTTTTTTATTCTGATGTACTTCAAAGTGAAACCATAGACATGTTTTCATTGCCTTCAAAAATAAAAGCAATCTTTCGCTGTTTACCATCTCAGAGAAATGATGACTATTTCAAAACCATTCGGTAGAGAGCAAAGGAAACTTGCCAAAAACTAATCTCCGGGGTTCAAAGTAAAAACAAAACAACAACAAAAAAACCTTCCCTTCAGAGAAGAAAAATCTGGCATGGGGTAGTGGGGGGCGGGGTAGGGAGAAGGATCATGGAGATTCAGACAGTGAAATTTTTCCTGCTTTGTCAGAACAGCATCCAACAAAATCTAACCTAGAAAGGTTTGGTGACTGTATTACTAAATTCAAATGCATACTTTTCAGCTATAATCAGTGAATGATTATAGCAAAAGAAATTAAGAGGAGGTTTTCAAAAAACTCTTGGAAAGATTCGTATAATCTTTCAATTCCACTTTTTCATGAATATTTTGAAGTCCCCTTGTACATTTTAAAAATCACTGTTTAAATGCAAGGAACCCCTCGATGAAGCAATGGCCAAGTGTGTGGGATAAACTTGCAGACTTGATGTAAGAAAGACCCTAGAACTTGAGTTTCACCAGAGTTCCACGAGTCAGCCTCTGCCCTGATCGCTCAACACCGTCACCCAGGAAGAGATGCGGAGGCTCATTTCCCATCCCATGTTGGACCTGGTAGCTGAGAATAGCTGGGCAGGGGCTGGTACCAAAACGTAGGACATGACGCTGCTCTGTGGTGCCATAGAGAATTTTCAGGCACTGTCCAAGAGGCAGGTGGGCTTCACGATTTCTGTCTCACCTTTGAGAAGCCAGCCCTGGAGTGGGCCCCGTT
>NW_007741956.1:17183-20270 GCF_000696425.1 Galeopterus variegatus
CTGAGGCCAAGCTCTGACTTTGCAGTGGTCAGCTGGGTGGGGACCCTGGACTTCTCTGAGCCTCAGTTTCTTTAATGAAATAATGTTCTCCTGGAGGGTGATTGTGAGTCTCAAGCAAGACAACAGACTGAAAACACCTTGTGGCCTATAATGCACAGAACGAATGTGAGACTTTGTTATAAAAAAATCCCATCCCGGATTCTAACTTCCAACATGCAACTTCCTGGGCCTTCCATTTTCCTGTCTTGCATAGGGTTGCCAGATAAAATAGACTGAATAACTTTGTAATGAATATATCCCAATTACTGTGTGGGACATTCTTACACCAAGACATTTGTTGTTTATCTAAAATTCAAATGTAACGGGGTGTCCTGTGTTTTTATTTGCTAATTCTGACAACTGTACCCCTACAGGAAGCCCAAGGTGAGTTCAGGCCTTATTTCAGGCAACCTTCACCTTACCCTCAGGTGATTGGGAGCATAGAGGTTTATTTACATGTCATTATTCCTGCCTCAGGTAGGGAAAACCTGCAGGGCTCCAGGGGCTGATTAGGTCACCCAGAGAGCCAGGCCGTAGGGCTAGGCCTCACCCCGCCCCAGCCCAGCCCTTCCATACCAGCTGCTACGGGAGGGTGGGGTGGGGGGCTGCTTCTCTCAGGGCCAAGATCAGCCTCTGCCCTCTAGGTAGCTGACATGCATGTTGAAGTATTTAGGGAAAGATACAGGGAGGGGTAGATGGATGGATGTGGGGTAAAGTGTAATAAAATTTTATTGGTATAATGTAGGAAGAGGTATATACTTGTTCATTGTGACACTATTTCAACTCTGCTGTACGTTTGGACATTTTTGTAATAAAATGTTGGGAAAATTTTTCCACTGATTAAAAAAAATATATCCACTCAGAGAAAAATTGGAAAATACAGGAAAAAGTGAACTCCCAAATCTCCAGTAATCCCACAACTCCACAATATTACATTGTATGTCCTTCCTGTCTTTTTCTATGCATTTGTTGTTGTTTATGCATTTGGGATCATGCCATATATATATTTTTTCATTCCTGCTTTTATCACATACCAACTGCAGTTACCATTTCTTGAGTGTTTGTAATGCACCAGAAGTGGCGATAAATCCTTTGCGTAAGTTACCTTGCATCATACTGACTGCGTTTTGCCCCTGTCAATGAATCATTTGTAGTGGCCACATGATATCCCATCACATGGAATTATTTAACTACTATTGAAAATTTAGGCTGTTTCCCATTTTTCACCATTATAAACAAAGCCTCTGGAACACCCTGAGACAGAAGTCTGTCTCTCTCATCTCTGTCCCCTGTTCTTTGGGATAGCTTCCTAGTCTAAGTACTAATCACTGCCCCACCTTGCAGACATTTTGATGTCCTTCCTGGGCTACCTCTCAGGTCCTCGGAGAAGCTCCCTTGGCCCATCTGGGGCTGGAGGTCACTCTCAGAGCCTGTCTCTTCCAGGCAGAGAGGGGCAGGGACCATACCCAGGTGGCCCATAGCAGGTTAGCACCAGTGGACTGTGGCTTCAGCCACCCTCTGTCCTCTGGAGAGAGGGGCTTGTTGGGGAGTGTTGGGAGTCAGTGGGGGATCAGATGTCTGGAGGCCTGTGGGGCGGGGAGGACATGAGATAGAGGACATCCCTGGGGAGAGAGGAGTCTAGAAAGAGGTGGTCATCCGCAAAGATGGGAAAGATCTTTTAAGTTTGTTAAATGTGCCACTTAAATTCCATTTCCACTTCCCAATATTTAGAAGACATTTCTCTTGTTTCTCTACCTCTCTTAAATCTGGAGCTTCAAATCAGACAGCTCTCTCAGTGCCAGGCGCTAACAGGGAGATTCAAGGGTAGAGAACCTTACAGCTCAGCAATTCCTTGCTCTGCCTTTCCAGAGCAGGGTGAAGCTCTGAGGACCCAGCCACTTGGGCTGGAACCCCGACTCTGCCAGCTACCCTGGGAGACCTTGGGCATGTCAGTTCTCTCCTTGGAGCCTCAGTTTCCCCGTCTGTAAGGCAAAGGCAATACTTTCTATCTCCCAGAGGTTGCTCGGGGTGGTGAGGCAGGCCCCATGCAGGTGGGTGGCCCAGGGCCAGACACACAGTAGGTCCTCTGCATGGACAGCAGGGTTGGCCGCCCTCCATCCACAGCCTCCTTGGGGAGGTCGCTGTGACTTGCAGACTTGGCTCTTCTCCATCTCCACACTCCTCTCTTCCCCGGAGCCCGAGTGGAATGTTTTCTCTTCCCTCCTCCTCCTCCTCTTCCTGTGACTATGGGACTTCTCCAGTGTCCCAGTCTCCCCCTGGGCAGCCCGAGCCCTCTCTGCGCCTGGCTCCTGCCCCACAGCTCAACAGGCTGTTTCCAATTTGGACACCATGCATCTTGCCCCTCAGATCAGAGCCGCCTCTTTGATGGAACTAATGATGATCTAAGGCTCCGGGGCCCTGGCCTCCCCAAACTGAGATAAATCCTGCCTGTGCGCAGACAAGGGGCCTCCAGCCCTGTATCTGATCCTCCTCCTCCAGGCTGGACGGGGAGGAGAGGCGCCTGTGGGAGCCCCCTCCTGGAGGGAGACAGGAAGAGAGGGATTTCTCCAAGGCTCCAAAGAGGGTCCCATAGACCAGTGGGGGAGGGTGGCAGGCTTGTGAAAGGGCCATTTATAAAGACACCTAATCCCATCAGGGATCCAGGACACAAGCTGGAGTAGGAGGAAACTCACTCAGGGCAGCCCATGTATAGCGCTTAGTTCCACAAACAGTCTCTGGCCTCTTTGCATCGCTGGGGACACAGGGAGGAATGAGACCTAGTTCTTGCTTCCAGGAGCTCATGGTGAGACACAGGGATGGGCAAATCACCCAATACTATCTGGGGAGACGGCAATGGTAGGGAGCCCAGGGGCTACGGGAGTGTGGCAGAGAAAGCTTGACTCAGCCTGTGGAGCCTGGAAGGCTTCCTGCAGGAGACAGCACTGACCTGGGTCTGGTGCAGGCCCCACACTGAGCAGATGATGTGCTTTGCTCATAAAGAATTAAAAATAAAAAAGGATACTAGGTCCTAAAGAATAAAACTTATAC
>NW_007741956.1:20913-23396 GCF_000696425.1 Galeopterus variegatus
GGGGGGGGGGGGGGGGGTGTCAGAGCTAGCGATGGCATGAGTTCTGGGTGCCTGGAGAGTGGTGGTGGTGGAGGGGTGCCTAGGCAGGAGGTACCACTAAGATGGTAACCGATTCTTGGTAACCCTATGGCCTTCCCTGAGTCACCAAGGACTCCTGGGCAGGGACCAGGCCAAAGCAGGAGCTGGAGCAGGGTGAGTGTTAGCGAAGGTCTGTCTAAGGGCAGATGGAAGAGGGGCCCGTGAAGCCATGTTGGGAGGTCTGTTTTTTTCTTGTGCAGGATGAAGACCCATTATCAGTTAGCAAGTCGGGAGCCTCCTGGTCCCTCCAGCAAGCCTTCCCTGACCCCTGGGGGTACTGGGGGGCTTCCCCGTCCCACTCCTCAGTTATGCCTGTGTTGACTGGTATCTCTTTTTTTCTTTTCTTTTTTGTCTTTTTTCGTGACCGGCAACGGGATCGCAACCCTCGGTGTTGCGCCCGCACCTCGCTCAGCCAGTGAGCGGCTGGTCTGTATGTGGGATCTGAACCCTCGGTGGGAGTGCCACCGAGTGCACCACCGGGCCGGCCCAACTGGTATCTCTTTGAGCACACTGTGCCTGAGTCAGGTCACTGGATGTAGAAGTGGTGGGGGAGAAGCTTTGAGAGGTTGGGGACCTATGGTGAGGGACAGAACCATCTGATTAACTGAGGACACCCTTCCCTGGTCCGAGCAAGCCCCCAGCCAGTGCCCCCTTCTTTCCAGCACCCGGCCCTTCCCCTCTGCCTCTTTAATCTTCCTCCTCCTTCCCCTCTACTGCTGGCTGCCCAGATTCCACCTCACATTTATTTAAAAACTTAAAATTTATTTAAAGATGTATTATTAAAAACAAATACTTAGCATTTAAAATAATTAAAATAATATTCATTAAAAAACTTAAAATGAATCCAAACTTAACCAAAAAACTTAATATTCATTTAAAAACTTAAGAAATTAAACTAGCTAAAATTTAGTACCCTATTTTTTTTTTTTTTTTAAAAAGATGACCGGTAAGGGGATCTTAACCCTTGACTTGGTGTTGTCAGCACCACGCTCAGCCAGCGAGCCAACTGGCCATCCCTATATGGGATCCGAACCCGGGGCCTTGCTGTTATCAGCACCGCACTCTCCCGAGTGAGCCACGGGCCGGCCCATTAGTAGTCGTTTAAAAACTTGAAATGAATTCAGGCTCAGGAACATAACTTTCTGGGCTTTCTGGGGATCTAACCACACTGAGATGGGGCTCACTTCCCCCCAGCTAAGGGCTCCTCTCAAACCACTTGTGGTTGAGGTTGAGCTTCAGAAACAGATGTGACACCCTTCCCCACCCCCGCAATGGGGAGGCAGGAGCTCACCTGGGCTGCTCCCCAGCCCGCCCCTCTCCTGAGTGGGGGGACTCTGAAAGGGGTTTAGTGCCGCTGTCTGGGGTCTGCCTCCCAGCTACCTGCCTGGGTGGCTTTAGAGACTCTAGCAGCCTGGGCCCCAGCCCTATCCCCCCACCTCTCACCTGCATGACCCCGTTTTCTGAGCCCTGTAGCTTCTTAGAAGAGGCTCTGAGGGGCCTTCATCCAGGCGGTGACTACCCTTTGCAGAGGCCAGAGGAAGAAATGAAGGTTATGGGCGGTAGGGCAGGGCTCTGCCTTGGGCCTCCCTCCTTTTGTGGCACTGGCACTTTGAGAGGTTCTGTGGGGGGAATCCCTGCCCTGGAANCAGGTGGGCTTCACGATTTCTGTCTCACCTTTGAGAAGCCAGCCCTGGAGTGGGCCCCGTTTCCATATTTTATCCTTCAAACATTAACTCACAGGTCCCCAGCAATGGCCCCAGTTTCAGGGGAATGAAGTGTGGTTGTGAAAAGGACATAACAGAAATAACCTGCTACTCTGAAAACGTTCACAGGTTATTAAAAAATAAGCCTTTTGGAAAATAGTCAACCGGAAACATCTTGTCAACCCCTCTCTCAGATTCGCTGGTGGAGAGTGTGATCCTCCCGTATGCAAATAAAATGTCATCCCCCGACTGTCAAATACAGACCTAGTTCTGCTGAATGAGCGAATGGATGGGTGAAAGGTGAGATCTGGGATGGCTGCAGGCAGGCCAAAGGACTGGCAAGCTGGAGGCCAAAGGAGCATCATGGTGTCCTGCAGGACATTTCCATTTGCAGGACCCACCCCTGTGCCGTGGCATGTAGCCCCTATCACTCCATTGCCACCATCTGCAGCTGTCTCCTCCCCCAGAAGCTGTGTGTAGGGCCTGGAGGTGCCCTGAAAAGAGCGCTGATGAGGTGAGAAGTCTGGATGCTTGCTCTGTCCTGCTGTAGCCTTGCCCTGTGACCTCTGGGGGGCCTCAGCTCCACCATGGGGCTCCCCACTGAGCACTACAGCTATGGTCTGCTGAGGTCTCAAGAGACACTGAGGCCAAGCTCTGACTTTGCAGTGGTCAGCTGGGTGGGGACCCTGGACTTCTCTGAGC
>NW_007741957.1:0-1661 GCF_000696425.1 Galeopterus variegatus
GGGACAGTGCAAGGCCAGAGAAGCTGGTGGATGAGTCCGCAGGCCTTTGAGCACCAGGCTGCGGAGCCGACACTGCGTCTGGGGCAACGGAGAAGTGCAGCAGGATGGGGGGGCTGAGGGGGTACCCGCTGAGACAGGAAGGATGTTGGCCCCCACCAAGGCCACCCCCGTCCTCTCCTCTACTCAGGATCGCCCTCAGCACCAGCCACCCCCAGACTCGTGACCTCTGCTAGGCCTGTGGCCCCGGTGCCACCTCCGTGGGGCAGAGGAAAAGGGGCCAGAGCAGAGGCCCACCCACGACTGCCCACCCCAGAGCGCTGCCCCGGCCGGCGCCCTGCAGGAGCTCGGGCGGGGCTGGGAAGGCCCGGGCCCCACTAGACCCGCTGCCCCGGGTGCACCCGCGCTCATTAGGCCGCGGTGGCCGCCTGGGCTTCAATGTCTTTCTGAGAATCCCTGAAGGAGAAAGAAATCAAAGGCTGGGGATTGAAAAACAAGGATGAGGAGATATAAAACAAGATTTCTATCTGAATAATTTCCTCTAATTGCTGTAAGAGACATTAATTTTCCTTTTGAAGCTCCTCGCGGCCCGAGGCGCCTCGGGACGTGCCAAGGTGGCAGCCCGTCTAGCCGGATTATCGCAGCGGGCGGCCGCAGGGCTGGCGCCGGGCCACCGCGGGGGCGGGCGGCCTCGGGTGCTGCTCACAGGGAGCGGGGAGGGGGGCCTAGATCTGGTGCCTGGAGGCCCTCGGAGCGCCGGGCCAGGCAGGGCTCCCGGCCTCACTTTCCACCCCAGGATGGACGCAGGAATGTCCCGACCCACAGAGGCCCAGACCCTGCTTCTTGGCTGCAGAACTGCTGGGCTGTGGACACACAGGGTGTCAGCTGGGTCCAGGCCCCAGGAGCTGCATTTCCTCACCTCTCCTGTCCCCTGACTGTAGCCGCCAGACCCAGGGGAGGCCCGCAAGGGTGACAGAGGCCCCAGCGAGTGTCCACCTGTCCGCAGCTCCTCACAGCTCCCCTGGGGGAAGTAGGTCAATTTTTATCCCCATTTACAGATGAGGGCGTTGAGGTTCAAGGTGCAGGGACTGACCATGCTGGGGGAAGCCTGAATGGAGTTGTCTGCAAGCCCCAGGCCTTCCCGTCAGGCCCCCATCCTCAGGCAGACGTGGGGGAAAGTGCAGGGAAAAATTCAGATTTTTCAGCCGTACATTCAGGACGGTCCTCATGTGTCCCCAGCTTGCCCGTCTGGTTTCATCTCTAATTGTCGCCTATCCTGTTTCCTACATCAGGCTGAGCTAGAGGCCTTCTCTGGGTTTCCTCAGCCCTGGGCTTTCCCTCCCAGCGCTGGTCACGCTGGCTGTCGTCATGCCTTGCTCCCGCCTGGGAGCATCTCAGGGCTGATCGTACCTGAGTCCACTCCATGTCCTGTGCCCAGCCTGGGCCCCCCACCCAGCAGGAGCCACCGGAGATGCTGGACAGGAGGAAGGCCCCACGCTCCAAGACAGTGGTGTGGGGTGTTTCAGCTAGTGATGGAATCACATCGTCTTTTACCCTAAGAGGATTTTCCTTTCCTTTTGATCCCGTGCAATTTATGAAAAATAGAACGCATGTGTTCCTGATTAATTTCTGCAAAAGTCACGGGAATGTTGACTTTTTTTTTT
>NW_007741957.1:2344-15849 GCF_000696425.1 Galeopterus variegatus
AATGTTGACTTTTTTTTTTTAAGAGTCATTTTATGTGGAGGCCCCTTTCAAATTCTTTTAAGACTGCCTTTGCTCAGGAAGTTGAGTTTGGGGAAAAGAAGGGCCACCCTGACACCAACAAGATTGGGTGCTGTCACAAAAGCTGGCCCTGATGGGCAGGTGTCCTGGGGTGTTCCCACTCCATTTGCATTCGTCCCCACTGCCCTCAAGAGGAAGTCTGGTCTCCCCAGCCCGGCACTCAGCCCTCCCGTGCTCTCCCCACCGAGGCTCCCTAGTATCCAGCCTCGCTGAGCTTCCAGTTGCTCCTGGAACATGCCAGTTTGTTCCTGTCTCGACTCCGCACATACCGTTCCCTCTGCTGGGAATGCTCTCCCCTGACTTTTGCCACCTGTCAAACTTCTACTCATCCTGCAAAACCCAGGCCTAGCGTCTCCCCATCTGTCCAGCATGTGCTGCCTCCCCAGGTACCCCCCTGTGCTCACCATTCAAAACGTGAGTCCTCATGTGACCCAAGAGGCCTGGCCACATGGCCTTTGTCCTGCCTCCCAGGGTCACCGACCGGCGTGCGCCAAGATGAAAGGCTGGTGTGTCGTGGTAAGAAGTAATAAAAGGAGAACGACAAACCCTCCCCAGATGAAAGCCATGCACAGTACTTATTTTTGGTATTTTATGGGGTGCTTTTGAGGATGGGACATGGAAAAAGAATTCCACCCAGGACAAGCAACAGATTTCACCCTTGCGGTGGGAGGAGGGAGAGGGGAGGAGCAGTCTCTCTGGCCCGGAGCTGACCTCTGAGTCACGCCTGGATTCCCAGGGGGCCAGGGTTGCTGCCCCGGCCCAGAGCTGGTCACGGGCAGGATTTTAGATCCCAATAGAGGGTCCTTGGGACTCCCACCCCCTTCATCCCCATGCCCACCCCCACAAGTGCTTTGTAGGTAACCTTGTAAGGTGGGTGGGATGAATATGATCCCCTTTTATGGAGGAGCAACCTGAGGTCAGGTTGTGAGAGGAACTGGCTCAAGGCCACATGCTAAATTAGCATCTGGGCAAGGACTGCATCTGCCCCTATGGTGCGAGGCTGGTTCTTTCTACCCCAGCTGTCTGCAGCCATGGGAGAGGCTGCCCAAGGTGTCTCTAACCTCCCACCTCGAGAGCAGAGGGTGCTGTATCTGTCCATTTCCTCCAGCCACCCAGACCCTGCCCTCTGGACTTCCTGCCTCCCTGCTGTCCCTGATCTGCCGCTTCTATGCCTGAAGGGGGCAGAGTGTGTGTGAAGAGTCCCAGCTGTGAAACCACGTGCCCAACTGTGGCTGCTGCTCGGTGGATGGGCCAACCCCAGAGACAAGGGCGACCCTCACCTGCTAGATTGCCTCCTTCCTATCCAGCCACAGCTGGAAGGCACCCCAGGACCACCAGCAGCCCACCCCCTCCCCACGCCCACAAGAGCTGGGAAATCACAGAGGGCTTCCTGCAGGCAGAGCCCAGCTGTGGGCAGGAGCCATTCTCTTGAGTCATGAGAGCCTGAAGCCATGACAGAGACTGGAAGGAGCAAGGGCTGGGAAAGGCCATGGGTGCTTAGGTGTCAGCCCAAAGCAGGGGTGGGTGGTGGGAGTATGAAGGGGAGAGACCTTGGCCCTTAGGGAGTGTGCATGGTGTCATGGAAAATGGAGCAGCCTGGATGAACCCCGCTTCCTGAGCACCTATTAGAAACCTGGCTCTGGGCCCTTTATAACCATCATGGAATTTTCAGTGACCTGATTTACCTCCATCCGACATAGAAGAAAACTAAGAAGGCTGGAAAGGATCAATGACTCACCTGAGAGTCCTTAGTGATGTCAGAGCAAGTCAATAGCAGATCTAGGACTTGACGCACATCTGTCTGACCTCAGAGCCTGTGTCCTGTCCCTTAGGAATGGCTATTTAGAGAAGAGCATCCCAGGTCCCTCCCCATTGGCCGAGGTTGGGTGAGACATTGCTGAACCGGCCCAAAAAGGCATCCCAGGTGTGTGGCCTTCACTGCCCAGCCTGGCCCCAAGGGAGGCATGACAGTGTATGCTCTGCCCATGAGCAGCGGCCACATATGCCATTATGGAAGAGGGCTGGGCATAAATCCTCCATCAGCCCATCCCAATTTAGATTCGTCTCTGACGTCTTGAGGCTGTACTGGATCCCTTCCTTGCGCCCTCTTGTGAATTGCATTTAACGGAACACTCACAACTGCTCTGGCAGAAACATAAGTGCTCACCAATCAGCCATGAGCATCCATTTCCCAGCATCCTTTGCAGTGAGCCTGGGGCCATGTGACTAGTTCTGGCCAATAAGATGTGAGCAGAGGTGGCCCACGTCACTTCTGGGCTGAAGCAGTTCTCAGCCAATGTCCTCGCTTCTCTCGTTGCAGCGATTTTAGACAGACACATGTTCCAGGTAATAAAGCTGTAAGATGGAGGAAAACTGCCACATTGGACTTTGTGGGGACAGAAATTAAACCTTTATGTTGGGTTAAGCAAATGAGGTTTAGGGATTTCTCTAATGTTTGTTACCTGAGTGTTAACACCCCGAGTACCCGACCCTGTGCAATAGGGACCGTTATCTCCACCCTGCAGATGAGCGTACTGAGGCCCAGAGAAGGGACTTGGCTGAAGTCTCTTAGTTAAAGAGCCACTTCTGCCCACTGTGTCTGACTCCAAACCTGTGAGATTTTTCCTTCTCTTTGCATTGTTGGCTGCACAGGCCGAGAAGAGGGGAGAAGCCAAGCAGCAGCAACAGCCTGCTTTTCAAAATTTCATGTTGTTAAAACCCAATCAGGCTCATGTAAACCGTGATATGAGGGGTGGGGCTCAGGTGATGCTCAGAAAAGCACAAGGGAGACCTAAAACTGCGCAGTTACCTGGGTCCCCCAGGACAGTGGCAGGATGCAGGATCAGCCACGTGATGGATGTACGTGGGACATGAGGGCAGCGTGTGGGGCTGGCTGTCAGATGCTCCACCTGCAGCATGATGGATGGCAGGTAGGGGCCGCCAGAACAACAGGGGAGGGCAGAGATGGGGCCTGATTTACAGGCACCAGGGAAGAAAAGGCAGCCAAGATTTATGGGGGCTCAAGTGACTTGTAGGAGCTGAGTTTATTATCCATCATGTGCATCTGAATGTGTATTTATGGCTTTCCAAATGATCCTCTCACTGAAAATTACATCCAAAGAACATCAACAGCAATTAATCTGCATTGAGAAGGGCTGATCCAGAGTGGAGCTCAAGGCCTCTCCTGGACTCCCAGGGACACCAGGGGTTGGTCCCGTTTGTGCATGCACAGGTTCAGGAAGCAGATGCTGTCCAACAGATGCTCTGAGCAGAGGGAGGGTGAGAATACTAGCTCTGTCACCTCACTGCTGAGTGACCCTGGGCAAGCTACTTAACCTCTCTGAGCCTCAGTTTCCTCATCAAAAAATTAGAGGTAACAGCAACAGCTATCTCAGAGAGTAATTCCAAGATGTACAATATATTGCACATAAAGTGCTTAGCACAGTGCCCGGCATTCCATAAGTGCCTGCAAATGTTTTTTTCTGTTATCATCATGATTATTACCCAAGCATCATATGTAATGTTTGGCACAATCCGACCATGAAACAAAACCAAACAAAACAAATTTCTGACTGAAGCCGCATTCAGGTCCTTCCTAAAAGAAGGACCATGCTTTGCATACTCCAGATGCCAATGAAGTAGGTCCCAGATAGTCAGATAACCACCTAAAAGTGGTTTTTATCTTGGAACTTTAAGAATACATGAAAAGAATTGGCTGTGAATGGCTTAACCTGCTCAGATCTGAGACCTGTAGATGCTTTTCCTAAACCCTGAACTTTGGCCTAATTGGAAACAAGAGCTGACATTCTGCCAGCACACACAAGTATGACTGTCTCTTCTGCATGTGTCAGTAAATAGCAACCACTCAAAACACTGGAAGTGCCTCTCCTGCAGACCTGGCCATCCCAACCCTTCCACCAGGACCCCTTGGTTAAGACATGTCCTAGTTTGAGAGCTTGTTTGGAGGTTCTAGCAGGGGAGCACAGCTACTCGTATACCCTTGACCTGTATCGGGGAAGGTCGCCCTCTTCGACCGAGCACGCAGCTTTGGGAGGGACACACATCGAGTGGTGAGGAAGGAAGGAGACACCCACCTAGCCAGCCAGATCAGCTGAATCTACCCTGGCAATCAATGGGGTGACAGATGTCACAGCCAGATCGCCCTCGCATCTGAGATGTCCTAGTTTTGATTGCCCCCAAAGTAGAACCTAAGACAAGGTCATGGGAGTTGCCAGGTTACTGGGGAGTATCTCAGGAAAGAGCCAGAAAGAAAAGAGAGAGTGTTAAATGGAAGGAGGAAAAGCCAATGTCAGGGTGTTTTTATGCTCACTGCTCTTAGCAAAGGGGGCTTGATTCTGGAGGGACCCCTGAGAAGAGTACACAATGTCTTCTAAAAAAAAAAGCCTGGAGCATTTGTCCAGCAGCTCCTGTGCCCCAGTGGTTAATGGCTTCCCTTGGGGACACTGACTTCCACACACCCGTGGGCAGAGCTTGCCCATAGACTGAATAGATCCTTGTTGTTCAAAAGGACCCTGAGCCAGATAGAGGAGAGACACATGTCACATGCTTGATGTGGGACACCCATCATGCGGAGCTCATCTGTAACTGTCCACCACAGCTTCTGCTGAAATCAGAGGGATGTGGAGGCAAAGTGATGTGGGGCCACCCAAAAACATCTGCTATAGTCTATCCCTGGTGCCACGCAGATCCAGTCGTGCCCACCTTAAGTCCTCTGTGGCACTGAATCTTCAGGGTGGTGGACAGCCATGACCTATAGAAACACTGAACACAGAGGTGTATCGGAACAAGCTACAGTCCCTGCAGCTGTGACTGGTCCCAAGTCCATGATCAATATCCATCATCCACTCTCTCCAGAACCCATGTGAAGTTTCATTCACCCTCGGCCAGCACTTCAGCTATCCAAGTCACTAGCCAGCTGAGGTGACCCAGGACTTCATTCATGAGGAATCCAAGCCCTTGATTGCCTTTCCTTTGTTAGGACATGACTACTACCCGGTCATGGTTTTCACCAGGAATGGAGGCAGTGAAACACTGCCCCAGTGAAACACTGCTTTCCAGACAGACTCTTTCCTGCCCCCACTGTGTGGGAGCAATCGAGACCTCTCATGATAATCAACGATTGCCCCCTTTACTGGGGCAACTCCATCCTTTGCCTTCTATTCCACCAAATAAGACACCCAAAGTGAGCAGGAGCCACAGGCAGCCCGTCACCTGGCAGATGGCAGGAATGAACCTGGGGACCTCAGCAGGAGCTGCAGGCAGCCCCGACACTGCTGCAGACACTGCTTCTGTGTGGGTGGTCCACCACAGCCCTGCCACAGCCACTGCTGCTGCAAGGGCAGCTCACTACCACAGCAGCAGCCATGGCCACTGTTCAGGAGACCCACTGGCCACTTGACTGCACTGACACAAGGAGATCATCAGAAGAGTCTGGGGAAAGAAGTGAGCAAGCACAGACCCATGGCCCAGTGGCACAAACCACAGGGAGAATTAGGCTGCCACACAAGGTAGCATTCCCGGGGGTGTGAGGCATGTGTGCAGCCCATGACTGCCTTGATCCAGGGAGAGACATAAGCAGAATCCCCCAAGGGTGCAGAAACCCAGGATACCCAAATAGAGTAAGAAAGAAAATTCCCAATGACCACCAACCCATCCCCTAACCAGTGGAAGCAAGGACCCAGGAGAAGCCTCTGCCTGTAGGAAAGAGAAAAGAGAAACCTTGCCCAGGGTCATTCATTCAAAATGAGGAACTCCAGTCTATCCAAGTGCACTCATCAGGGTCACAGGATGCTAGCTGGGGTGCCAACAAGCCTGCCCAGGGACACCTACCCCAGCCAAAGAGCAACAGGACACCCAGGCGCTTCTCCCAAGAAGTCAAGAGCTTGCCCACATCCCCAGTGAACCAACACAGTGTCACTAACCTCAGCAAGGAATCATTAAGTGCCCCAGTGCCTAGCCACGAAGGCACTCGCACACAACTCCAGCACTGAATACGGCCAAAGTACCCGTACAGAGACTACACTCTGTGTACCCAGAACCAATACTAAAACACATTACCTAACGGTCAGTAGAAAACACATCTGCAGGGGGAAGTCTCTCTCCTCAAAGCCCATTCCAGAGTAACAGAAGCAACCTCCCTACCCGATAAGCAGACATCAATGTAGACATACTAGAAATATGAAAAAACGAGAAAATATGACACCACCAAAGGAACACAGTAATACTGAAGTACCAGGCCCCATAGAGCAGGAAACACTTGAAATGACTGAAAAGGAATTTTGAGCAACTATCGTAAGGAAACTCAATGAGATATGAGAAGACACAGTTAGACAACACAATGGAACAAGAAAAAGTATCCAAGATATGAAGAAGGAAATTTATGAAGAGATTAACACCTTAAAAAAGAATGTAGCAGAACTCCTGGAACTGAAGGATTCATTCAACAAAATAAAAAACACAACCAAGAGCAAAAGCAGCAGGTTACAGCAAGCAGAAGAAAGAATTTCCGATCTCGAAGATGGTCTTTTTTGAAATAACCCAGGTGGACAAAAAAGAAAAAGAAAAAAGAATTCTAAGCAATGAAGAAAATCTAAGAGAATTAGAAGACAAATTTAAGCATACAAACATCTGAATCATGGGTGTTCCAGAAGGGGAGGAGAAAGGAAAGGCATTGAAAACCTATTCAACAAAATAATAACAGAAAACTTCCCAGGTATAGGAAGAGACACAGACCTTCAGAACCAGAAGGCTCAAAGATCCCCAAACAGATTCAATTCAAAAAAGTCCTCTCCGAGACACATTATAGTCCAACTGGCAAAGCTCAAAGATAAAGAGAAAATCTTGAAAACAGCAAGAGAAAAGTGTCAAATCACCCATAAGGGAGTCCCCATCAGATTAACAGCAGACTTCTCAACAGAAACTCTACAGACCAGAGGAGAATGGGATGATATATTCAAAATACTAAAAGAAAAAAACTGCCAGCCAAGAATACTATGCCCAGCAAGGCTATCCTTCAGAAATATGGGATGATATATTCAAAATACTAAAAGAAAAAAACTGCCAGCCAAGAATACTATGCCCAGCAAGGCTATCCTTCAGAAATGAGGGAGAAATAGTGCATTTCCCAGACAAACAAAAACTGTGGGAATTCACCACCACACGACCAGCCCTGCAAGAAATCCTCAAGGGAGTCCTGCATCTGGAATCCAAAAAACAATAGTCACTACCATGAAAACACAAGAAAGACAAAACCCAGTGACAGAAGAAAAAATGCAAATGAGAGAGAGAAAGAAACTATATCTACCTCCTTAAAAAAATCAAATACCGGAGACAAACAATAACAGGGGAAGAAAGGAACAAAAGATATTTAAAACATCCAATGAAAATCGATAAAATACCAGAAGTAAGACAGTACCTTCCAACAACAACCCTAAATGTAAATGGCTGGAAAAAAAAAAAAAAACCTTTCAACTTTTCCCTTAAGAACAAAGATGACCACTCTCACCAATCCTGTTTAACATAACATAAGAAGTACTAAGTAGAGCAGTCAGGTGAGAGAAAGAAATAAAGGGGCATCCAGATTGGAAAAGATGAAGTCAAGCTGTCCCACTGTTTGTAGATGACACGATCCTGTATATACAAAAACCTAAAGATGCTACAAAAAAACTTAGAGCTGATAAATGATTTCAGTAAGGTTGCAGGATACAAAATCAACATGGAAAAATCCGTAGCTTTTTAATACTCCAATAATGAACTAGCAGAAAAAGAAATCAAGAAAGCAAGCCCATTACAATAGTCACCAGAAAGTAAAATACCTAGGAATCAATTTACCCAAGGAGATGAAAGATCTCTACAACAAGAACTACAATTCACTGCTGAAAGAAATTAAAGAAGACACAAAAAGATGGAGAGACATTTCATACTCTTGGATTGGAAGAATTAACCTTGTGAAAATGTCCATAGTACCCAAGGTGATCTAAAGAGTCAATGTAATCCCCATCAAAATACCAATTACGTTCTTCACAGAAATAGAAAAAACAATCCTAACATTCACGTGGAACAAAAGACCCTGAACAGCCAAAGCAATCCTGAGCAAAAAAAATAGAGCTGGAGGCATAGCAACTACCTGGCTTCAAATTATACTACAAGCTATAGTAACCAAACCAACATGGTACTGGCATAAAAATAGACACTCGGACCAATGGAACAGAATAGAGAACCCAGAAATCAACCCACATATTGACAGCCAACCGATCTTCGACAAAGGAAACAAGAACATACAATGGGGAAAAGACAGGCTGTTCAGTACATGGTGCTGGGAAAACTGGACATCCCTATGTAGAAGAATGAAACAAGACCTGCACCTCTCACCATAACCAAAACCAACTCAAAATGGACTAAAGACTTAAATATAAAAACTGAACTGTAAAACTCCTAAAAGAAAACATTGGGGAATCACTCAGGAAGTAGGACTGGGCAAAGACTTTATGAATAAGACCCCAAAAGCACAGGCAACAAAAGAAAAAAATAAACCAATGGGATTATATCAAACTAAAAAGCTTCTGTACAGAAAAAGAAACAGTTAACACAGTGAAAAGACAATCTACAGAGAGAAAATATTTGAAAACTATGCATCCAAAAAGGGCTTAATATCTAAATATGCAAGGAAGTGAAACAACTTAACAATAAAAAAACAAGTAACCTAGTTAAAAAATGAGCAAAGGAGCTAAATAGTCATTTCTCAAAGGAAGACATACAAATGGCCAACAGATACATGAAAAAATGCTCAGTGTCACTAATCATCAGGGAAATGCAAATCAAAACCAAACTGAGATATCATCTCATCCCAGTTAGTCTGGCCTTTATCAAAAAGACAGAGAATAACAAATGCTGGTGAGGATGCAGAGAAAGTGGAACATTCCTACACTGTTGGTGGGACTGTGAATTAGTGCAGCCATTATGGAAAACAGTATGGAGGTTCCTTAAACAGCTACAGATAGAACTGCCATATGATCCAGCAATCCCACTGCTTGGTATTTACCCAGAGGAATGGAAATCATCATGTCAAAGGGACACCTGAACTCCCATGTTTATCACAGCTCTATTTACAATAGCCAAGAGTTGGAACCAACCTAAATGTCCATCAGTGGACGATTGGATATGGAAAATGTATACATGCATGATGGAATACTACTCTGCCATAAAAAAAGTGAAATCCTACCATTTGCAGCAACATAGGTGAACATCGAGAAAATTATGTTAAGTGAAATAAGCCAGGCACAGAAAGAGAAATAGCTGCATGTCTTCATTCATAAGTGAGAGCTAGAAAAACAAACAAACAAAAAAACCCCAAAATAAATAAAAAGAAAGAAAGATACAACAATCACAATAATTTGTTGAACTTTCAGATGGAGAGAACAGAACCGAGACCACCAGAGGTGGGAAGGGGGCGGGGAGGTGGTCAACAAGAAACTAGTAAAGGGCCACAAAAAACGATTACATTGTATAATGTTGAACAGAACGATTACCTGATTTGAGCATAACATATTGAACACAGGTATGGATATTCAATGCTGTACCCTGCAGATATGTACAGGGTGGAACCTTTGATGGGCTTTCTAGTGGAAGTGTTTCCCTGGCCACTGGGAACAGGGCCCCAGGTCTGGTGCAGCACCAATTTTACTGGGGTCACTGAGAGTTATTTGAGAGGGGTCAGTCCTTGGTTCTGGAAGCTTTGAATTTTAGCTGTTGGGATACAGCATATCCAAATGTTGATTCAATGCATATACCATGTTGGGGAAGACATCTCTACATCAGTTTTTTTTTTTTTTTTTTCAATTTGTAGTATTTTATGATGGTTTGACTTGTTGGAACCTTGCTAATCCTGGAGAGACTGCTCTGCCCAGGGCTAGCTAATTCCTAGAGATAGTAAAGGACTGGCCTTCGATGTGTAAACCAACCAGTGCAGACTCCATACTCTGAACCACCTCCTCTGTCTGGATTTTACACTCTAGGAGGCAATGTTTCTCTCTCCTGATCATCCCAGGGAAAAGCACCGAACAACTAGGGGCAGCTCCTGCACCCTGGAGGCTGCTAAACTTATTCAAACTAGCCACCCCCAAACTTGATCAGCCTGTTTCCCCTGCCTTGCCCATTCCTTCCTGTAAAAACCACAATAAAGCCCACTTCTGCTCCTGGCTCTGTCTGCCTCCGGACCGACCCAGCGCTTCCCACATGGCCTTGCATGGCATGCTGTGCCTCCTGTTTCTAGGGGACTGTGAGTAAAACTTCTTCCTTCATGGCCGTCATCTCCTGATCTGTTGGCCTCACCATGCCTGATTAAAACAAATCCCAGGTGCATTTTCATACAAGCTCCCCATCCCACAGGAAAAACTCAAACTGGCTCCTTAGCTGAGCCTTTAATAGGCTATTCCAATGGTCATCCCGGGTGGCTGCCGCCAGGTGATGTGGTGGTTGATAGGACGAATTAATCCCCTGGCCACACATCCGTCGTCCCCCTTTGCTGTAAAACGTGTCTCTTAGTCCAAGGCGAGTTTGTGCGGGATTCCATGTTGGGAAACCAGTCACTGTGTAAGCCTGTGTGTAGGGCTGGCCAGGGTGTGCAGTCAGGGATGGCAAACATATCTGGAGTGTCATTTATGAGCATGAATCGTTGCCACCTCCACAATGGAAGGGGTCCTGTGTAAATGACTCACCACCAAGTGTTGGGCTGGTCTCCTCAAGGGCTCCGTGCTGACAGGTCAGACATACCTCGGTAGCAGCATCTAAACCCACCCCTGTGAGGAAGCCTGTGCTGCTGGGCCCTGTACGGCTTCCATCTCCTCATTCAAATCCAGACCTGTAGGTTTTGCCCCATGTTCTGCAAAGTCCTCCACATGGTGGACTCCTATAGAGCAATGTTCTGAAATCTGCATTTTTGCCTGACAGGAGTACTTTCCATGTCGGGTCCATGCTGGAAATAGGCTTCCTTATTGCATAATAATATGGAAACCCCAACATTTTCTCTTAGACAACCAGTGCAATGTGATCCAGGCTGCAGTAGCACGAGGTTACAAGGTTGCCCATTTCCACCCCATTGTCACGCTGCAGAAGCAACAACTCTGTCTAGGGCACTAGGGGAGGCTTCCTGGAGGAGGTTGGGCTGGTTTTAGGGCTGGTTTTTGTAGGAGGCAGAAGTTTGCTGACAGGAGATGGGGAGTGTGAACATCCCAGGCAGGGGGAGCAGTACGTGCAAATATACCGTGTTTCACTCAGGAAACGTTTTCTGGGGCCCTCTACATGCCAGACACCATGTTAGATTCTGGGAATACAATAGAGAACCAAAGCTGGACATGGGTCCTGTGCTCATGTCATGGGGCTTATGGACTGAACAAGAGCATGACAGCAATCAAAGAATCACACTAGCAAATGTAAAGTGATGACTCTAGTTAGTGCCACACATGAAAAAGATACAGTGTATCAAACAGGAGGACTTGGCTAGTCAGAGAAGACGGCAAAAGCTTTCCTAAGGAAGACATGCTTGGGAGGCGATCTGAAGGTGGGGCGGTAGGAGTTGGTAAGAGGGACAGGAAGAGTATTCCATGAGGTTCCATGAAGAGGACACAGTGCACAAAGCAAGATCCCAGGAGACGCAGGAATGACCAGATATTAGAGGAGGAAAGATGAGAACACTAGAAGGTCAGTCCAGGAGGGCAGCATCTATCTTAAACTGTGTTCTAGAAAGTGAAAACAGAGGGACTGGAAAGGAGGAAACCACACACACACACAAAAACAGTAATCAAAGTCACTCACGGCCAAAAGCATGAGTTTCCAGATTGAAAGAATTAATCAAGCACACGGATTCAATGAATGGGGGAAAAAAACCCACATCAAGATGTAATTTCATCAATGTCTGCATCAAGCCTGACAAGGCCAGTGCCACTGCCAGAAACCCCACAAGCTCCCAGCCGGAGTTGGGGGACCCCGCGGGCCTCAGCCATCCCCAGTCACCCTCAGCTACCGGGCCAGCCCCACCCCCACCTCCACCTGCGTTTCCCCACCCTCTTCCCACCTGCCCCTCCCACTCCCCCACAACAGCATCTTCGAATATAAAAAACTAATCATAATAAGTATATTTTTTTAAAAAGAGAAAAAATTAAGTACAATTTTCTAGTAGCCATGTTAAAAAAAAAACAAGAGCTGGGCTAGCTGCTTAGCTCAGCTGGTTAGAGCACAGCCTTGTAACACCAAGGTTAAGGGTTCGGATCCCCATACTTGCCAGCGCCCACCCCCTCTCCTTGCCCCCAAAAAGAAATGGAGTAGAAAAGATTATATTGACTGTATAATGAATTTGATTTAAACCAATATATCCAAAATATTTTTAATTTGTCATCATTTTGTAGATAGGCCAGCATTTGGTGGAAGAAGACAGGGGTATCTCTTTAGTGTATTTGTTAGAATTGAGGAAATAAAGAACAATTATGAACATCGACCATATATTCTCACCTGACTATCACAAGTTTTTAAATTGCAAAATGGTTTGTGATGTACACATGCTGTACAATTAGAAAGTATTATTACTAATTGGAAAAGCCAAACAACATCTTAGGACTACTTTATACTATAGTTACAGTTCACTCTATATGCTTGAAAGCAAATTGCCTCTAAATAAACTACAATGAAGATTTTACTACATCGGGGGGAAAAAGGATGTAATTTCAGAATATCAGGGATTAAGAGAGGATCCTAGAAGATAAAAAGACCATTTACAAAGGGTTGCTAGTTAAAACAGCATCAGACTCTCAATAGCAACGGTGGATAGACAAAAACAAAGAAGCAAAATCTTTAAAATTCTGAGTGAAAGTGATTTTCAGTCAAGACCCCCATATCCACACTGTCGATGAGATGCAAGGATAGAATAAAGGCATTTTCAGACTTGCAAAGTCACAAAACTGTACCTCCCGTGCACTTTGTCTCAGTGTTAAAGGAGTGTCTGAAAGTGGACCAAGGGCCAATTGTCCATCTAACTGCAAAGGTATCTTGAGGCCAGGTATCTTGAGGCCAAACAATGAAATGGGCCATTCCATGCAATAAAGCGAAGAACTTTATTACAGGATAATGTACTTACAGAGTAACAGGTTGGGCAGACAGTGACCCAATGACCTATGCCAAGCTTCTCTCTGCACCATCTCCAGCTGAGCTTGTTATGGCCAACGTTCAACGGGTAAAAGAAATTTGCCCACGAGAACTGGGTGATAGGAAAAGGAAAAGAGTTAATTTCTGGCAGCCAGGGCTACGCAGGCCAATCAAAGTGCGCAGCCCTGAGTTGAAACCTCTCACAGCTTTTATTTTTAGCTAGGCGGGAATTTTTCGCACCTGACACAATCTAGCCAATGCAAGCAAGCCAG
>NW_007741957.1:16849-21389 GCF_000696425.1 Galeopterus variegatus
GTATTTGTTAGAATTGAGGAAATAAAGAACAATTATGAACATCGACCATATATTCTCACCTGACTATCACAAGTTTTTAAATTGCAAAATGGTTTGTGATGTACACATGCTGTACAATTAGAAAGTATTATTACTAATTGGAAAAGCCAAACAACATCTTAGGACTACTTTATACTATAGTTACAGTTCATTGTATATGCTTGAAAGCAAATGTGCATCTAAATAAACTACGATGAAGATTTTACTATATTGGGGAACAAAAGATGTAATTTTAGAATATCAGGGGTTAAGAGAGGATCCTATAAGCTTTGGAGGAAAAATATAAAAAGACCATTTACAAACAGTTGCCAGTTGAAACAGCATCAGACTCTCAATAGCAATGGTGGATAGATGAAAAAAAAGTGTCTTCAAAATTCAGTCAAGACCCCCATATCCACACTGTCGATGAGATGCAAGGATAGAATAAAAGCATTTTCAGACTTGCAAAGTCACAAAACTGTACCTCCCGGGCACTTTGTCTCAGTGTTAAAGGAGTGTCTGAAAGTGGACCAAGGGCCAATTGTCCATCTAACTGCAAAGGTATCTTGAGGCCAGACAATGAAATGGGCCATTCCATGCAATAAAGCAAAGAACTTTATTACAGGATAACGTACTTACAGAGTAACAGGTTGGGCAGACAGTGACCCAAAGACTTATGCCAAGCTTCTCTCTGCACTATCTCAAGCTGAGCTCAGGTTTATGTAGGCAGTTCACAAACAAGCTTAACATAACCAGCTCCAAATGTTGATGCAGGTGGCCAGGCTGACTTACTGTCACGTCGGTACTTAATCATTCCTTCTTCACAATCAGCAGGTTATTCCTATCTGTTGTTTTAACTACCTTTACCTAGTTACTGTGTAACTTTATAGAAAGGGCCTAAGATGGAGTCAGATATGCTCGCAATCCCACACAGGAGGCAGTGTTCACAAAATGAGGGGACAGAAAGCAAGCAGGAGGAAGGCACAGACTCCAGGAATCAGGGGATCCAACAAGGAGGAAAATGAAGGGAATCCAGATTGGGGCAGGAAGACTTTGGCCTCAGGAGGGTTGGTTCCAAAGGAAAAGGGTTATGGATGGCTTGACAGGTTGAGCTGAGTGGCATATTGTATTGAGGGTTGGTTTGCAATGTTGCGGGGTGTGGGGAGGTTGGAAAGACCTAGCCAGAGATGCAAGGAACACTATGTAGATTAAGAAAAAAAAAAGGAAGAGGCAGTTATTATCTCCATAAAAAAAAAAGTTATATCAAAAAAATTACAGTACTCTACTTGGCTCAGCAATAAATAATCCCTGATATTCTGAAATTAAATCTTGATGTGGATATTTTTTTCATTGATTGTGTGCTTGACTGAATATATCTTTATATAGTCATTTACAAAGTTGTTGAATATATAGTTCTAAAAATTGTGATATAACTATATTGGAGAGGATATGGAGAAAGGGCAGGCAAATGAGCTAAAATCTTCATCTACCATAATAAGACACTAATAGATAATGGCCAAAATTGACAAATAGAGAAACAAAAATGTGCACATTATTTAGAAATATGCAGGTAAGTACCAGGACGGACAGCTAAGAGTGTTTAAAATAGCTGCTGGGGAGAGGGCAGGGTCAGGGACTCCTGTTTTTCATTGGGATAAAGCCTTTTTCTTCTGAGTTCTGAAACTATGAAAATTTATTACTCTGAGGTGTTTTCTGACATCAAACAATTCTCCAATTATTAGACACCAACTGCGTGTCCAACAATTCAATTAAATTCGGACACTAATTATCCAGAGTTAGCACAGACCACGCAGGTTAAAGGCTCAGCCGCACAAGACTGCCCTCAATTCAGATGCCAGTCGCAAGCCCCAGGCCACCCATACTTCTGACTCGGGTTTGAGAATTTGCTAGAATGGCTCACAGAACTCAGGGAAACACTTTACTTATGTTTACTGGTTTATTATAAAGGATAAAATTGGACATCCAGATGGAGAGGCATGTAGGGCACAGTAGGGACACAGAGTTTCCATGCCCTTTCTGAGTGCCACCCTCTTGGCACCTTGATGTGTTCATCAGCCCAGAAGCTCTCTGAACCTCATTGTTGAAGAATTTTTCTAGAGCTCAATCTTCAGCCCCCTCCCCTTCCCAGAGCTCGGTGGGTAGGACTGAAAGTTCCAACCCTCTAATCAATCATTTGGTCTTCCTGGTGACCAGCCCTATCCTGAGGCTGTCTAGGGGTGCCATTCCAAGTCACCTCATTAGCATAAACTCAGGTGTGGTGGGAAGGGACTTGTTATGAATAATAAATGATGTTTCTATCACTCAGGAAATCCCAAGGGTTTTAGGAACTCTGTGCTAGGAACCGGGGACAAAGACCATTGTGTTATACCACAATGACTGAGGAAAAGGTAAAGAAGTTAGGTACAAACATTTTGAATGAAAGAAAAAAGGAGAGGATATAAAGTTGACAGAAGTTGTCAAGAACAACAGCAGGTTTTTGGCTGTGCACGTGAGCGGCAGGTGTTCCTGTCCTCTGATCCAGGAAACCCCGAATGATGTGTCACGGGAATGGAGAAGAGGCCTGTGGAGCAGAGCGAGGACAGAGGCTGAGAAGAAGTCAAGAGAGGCTTACAAGGCAGGGCGCGTACAGGCAAGACCTCTGTGCGAGGGAGCACGGCTGAGCACTAGCATGCAGGTGGGCGGGCTGGTGAGGTTGGAGGCCTGGAGACCAGTTTGGGGATGCCCTTGTCGTAGTCCCGGCAGGAGATGGGGAGGTCTCTATTGGGCAGTTGTAGCGGGATGGAGAGGAGGGACAAATCTGAAGACATGTCAGAAGCTAATTGACCTGCTGGAGAACTGGAAGTGGAGGCCCCCTGAGGTACGAAGAAGAGGTTTTTATAGAGCAAACCCTGTTCTGCCCATGCGCAGGTTGTGGCTATTTCACAACCCTTGCAGCAACCCGCTGGCAAAGTGAAGACTGGCATAAGAAATCTTAAAGAACAGGCAGAATGATGTGAACGGGGGAGAGGGCTTTGCAGGTGGGATTTCTGCACAGACGAGATTAGAGGTGGTAAAAGTCACAATGTATGAAAGGTCCATAAAGGAGAAGGAATATGGTATGTCACCTCGTGAATAACCAGCGTCCTTCACTCAGGGGCTGGGAGTCTTCTTATTGCTGGCTTTATTTATCATGAAAACAATATGATAGCAATATTAAATAAAAGTGTTGGAGATCCTCTCACCTGAACACCATCAGTTTTGTTTTCCTGATTTCCTTTTAGTCTTTGTTCATGTGCCTATTATATATTGCTGAAATTGCAACACAATTTGAAATTCTGCCTTTTTTCTCTTACAATTATATGTGAACATTAATCAGGAAAGAAATATATGGAGAAAATATTAAACCTCTCTAGTGATCAAGGAAGAGTAAACCCCAAATGTCAGGGAAGTTAACATCCCCAGTAATGGGACAAATTGACATCATGTACCTTCCGATATGATCCACTGAGAAGGGCACAATGTCACTCAGTGGTGTTCCTGTGAAAGTGCATTAGCTAAATTATAATTACTTGAATCAAGAAACAGTGCATTACCTGAATCAAATAATAAATCAAATAAACCACAGACAAATCTGAATTCCTGAAAATAAGTGGCCCACCCTTTTAAAAATATCAGTGTCATGAAGGAAAGAAAGACTAAGGACCAGACCAAAGGACATTAAAGAGATATGACTGCTAAATGCAGTATATGTGTCCTAGGCAAGAAAAATCTTAATAAAGACATTATTGGACACTTGGCCAATTTGAATAAAGTCTTTAGATTATGTAGTATTGTACCAATGTTAATTTCCTGATTCTGACAACTGTACTGTGGCCTATGTAAGTCAGTGTCCTTGTTTGTAGGAAATGCACACTGAAGAACTCAAGGGTAAAGGAATATACCTGCAACTAAATCTCAAGTATTTTGGAAAAAAATTATGTGTGTGTGTGTGTGTGTCTCTGTGTGTGTGTGTCTGTGTGTGTGTGTTTAGGAGAGAAAGAGCACACACACACACACACACACAAATGTGGCTGCGCAGTTGTAGCGGGATGGAGAGGAGGGACAAATCTGAAGACATGTCAGAAGTTAATTGACCTGCTGGAGAACTGGAAGTGGAGGCCCCCTGAAGTACAAAGAAGAGGTTTTTATAGAGCAATCCCTGTTCTGCCCATGCGCAGGTTGTGGCTATTTAAGAACCCTTGCAGCAACCTGCTGGCAAAGTGAAGACTGGCATAAGAAATTTTTTTTTTGTCCTTTTTGAGACCGGCCACACCGTGCTCAGCCAGTGAGCGCAGTGAGCGCACCGGTCATCCCTATATAGGATCCAAACCCGCAGCAGGAGCGCTGCTGCGCTCCCAGCGCTGCACTCTCCCAAGTGCGCCACGAGCTTGGCCTGTGGCATAAGAAATCTTAAAGAACAGACAGAATGATGTGAACGGGGGAGAGGGCTTTGCAGGTGGGATTTCTGCACAGACAAGATTAG
>NW_007741957.1:22011-22984 GCF_000696425.1 Galeopterus variegatus
GAAGACAAGACAAGCAGAAGTGACACCTGTGTTAGGTGTCACTCATGGCATCTGCCCTGCTCACAGTCACAGCTGAAGCACCCTCTTTAACCAGCATGTGAAGGACTAAATGTTCATGTCTCCCCCAAATTCATATGTTGAAACCCTCATCCCCAATGTGATTGTAATTGGAGGTGGGGCCTTTGGGAGATAATTAGGTCACTTAAGTCTCCTTTAATTCTTCTGAGCAATGTTTTATAGCTTATGGTGTCAAGGTCTTGCACATATTTCTTTAGATTTACTGCTGCTTTATATTAATTTTGGTGCTGTTGAAAATGGTACTTTTAATTTTTTTCAACCTGTTTATTCTAGGATGTAAAAATAGACTATTTCTTTCTTTAAACTTATTTTTCAATATGCATGCAATAGAAGTCACTTTGATTTTGGTGTATAGTTCTGTGAGTGTTGACAGAAGCACAGTCATGTAACCACCACCACAATAAGGATACAAATCCCCCCAAATTCCCTGTGCTCCCCTTTGTAATCAAACTCCTCTTCCACTCATAGTCCCTGGTAACCAACAATCTATTCTCCTTCCAAATAGTTTTTCCTTTTCCAGAATGTCTTTTACATGGAATCATATAGTATGTAACATGAATCTGGCTTCTTTCACTTAGCACAATGCATTTGAGATTCATCCTTGTGTGTACCAGTAGTTTTTCCTTCTGTTGTCTCCATTCTCCTATTCTGTCGTCCACTGAATTCTTCATCTGTTGTATTTTTCAGTTTTAAAATATCTATTTAGTTCTTTTTTATAGCTTCTATTTATTTGTAGAAAATTTCTGTCTTCCCATTCATTTCAAGAGTGTTCACAGTTACCTCATAGAGCATGGTTATAATAGCTGCTTTAAATCCTTGTCTGATAATTCCAGCATCTGAGTCATTCATGGGTAGTATCTGTTGATTATCCTTTCCCTTGAGCATTATTGAAATT
>NW_007741957.1:22994-23401 GCF_000696425.1 Galeopterus variegatus
TTTTAAAGAAGGAAATCAATGTGGCTAGGTTCAGGCCACAAGTCCCAGTCCTCCTTCTTTGAGCTGTCATTCCAACGCAAGTTATGTTTTAAAGACCTTTGCAATGCTATTCTGGCTCACACCACGTGTGCACCACCCAGAGGCCAGTTTGGGACCTTGGCAGTGGTCTGTGCTATGTGTTGGCAAACTATGGTCCACAGGCCCAGTCCAGCACATTGGCTGTTTTTGTAATAGTCTGTGAGATAAGGCCAGTTTTTTACATTTGTAAAAAATTGTTAAAAAAAAATATGACAGAGAGGATATGTGTTACCCATAAAGCTGGAATATTTATGACCCAGTCCTTTGCAAAAAAAGTTTTCTGGCCTCAGTTCTTAAAGCCTTTGCTATGCTATTTCAGATCAGTTCCA
>NW_007741958.1:0-23392 GCF_000696425.1 Galeopterus variegatus
TTAAGCCTTTTATTATTTGACAAAGCTGTCCAAAACTAAATTCTGAAAGCTCAGCCTTTTGTTTTAAACTAACTTTGAGGAGTTCCAAGGGCCCTGAAGCTTCTCAAAGGGTTTATAATAAATGTATCAAAACTAATTCGCTTATTTAAAAATTAGAATATGTACAAAAGTATTATCAGTACTGAAGGAGCTATGGATATGTGTCCCAAAATCTTGCAAGGTTCTTGCAAATCTGCGTCTTGATATAAGTGCATTATCTTGGTTCAATTATAATTTTAAATGTTATGTTAGGTACATCTTCCTGACAAATCTTGAATTCATACTTTTAAACTAAATGTCAAAAATTCTAATAAAGAAACTGATGGGTTAGCGAAATTGTTCACAAAGGACAACATGACAAAAGTTAATTAGTGAACCAATTAAAAAGAATTACGGGTTTTTACAGTTTCCTTATTTTTTTTATTTATTTTTTTATTTTTTTGTCTTTTTTCGTGACCGACAATGGATCGCAACCCTCAGTGTCACGCCCATACCGGACCAGGACCGGCCACGGGATCGCAACCCTCGGTGTTGCTCCCTCCCCTCGCTCAGCCAGTGAGTGGCCAGTCTGTATGTGGGATCCGAGCCCTCGGCGGGAGCACCGCCGCACTCCCAAGCAGCGCACTGTAGCAGTGCGCCACCGGGCCGGCCCAGTTTCTTTATTTTGAAAGTCTGCTGGTTCTCTTAATGTTTTGTTTTCCAAATCTAAAAAAAATAAAACAAAGCTTTCTGATTCACTTTGGATGTGTTATCCCCTCCAAAACTCATGCAGAATTTTGATCCCCAATGTGGCAGTGTTGGAAACTGATTGAGTCATGGGGGTGGATCCCTCATGAATGGATTAATGCTCTCCCTGGAGGAGGGGGGATAAATGCGCAAATTCACACTCTATTAGTTCCCATGAGAACTTGTTGTTTAAAAGACCCTGGCACCTTCTCTCTCTCACTTGCTTCATCTCTTTTGCTTCCTCTCACCATGTGATCTGCTTGCACCCACTGGCTGCCTGCCACTTTCTGGCATGAGTAGAAGCAGCCTGAGGCCCATGCGAGATGCGGCTGTCCCAGAATCATAAGCCGAATAAACCTGTTTTCCTTATAATTTACCCAGTCTCAGGTATTTCTGTTATAGCAACACAAAATGGACTAAAACCCTCTCTCTTAAGCTATCTATAACTGACAACAGCTTGGAAAAATATCATTTGAAACAAAAGTAAAAGCACTTGTTTTCTCCCTATTTGATCCCCCCAAATTTAATAACTTTAAGTATCCTTATGATTTTTATGGCAATGTGGCTATTTTTATAAGTTCAATGAAAATTAACTCTCTCTCACTTTATAACAGGATATAATTTAACACTTTGATTATAAGATAACATGTCTCTTCTAAGCTGCTGACCCCTCTTTCATGTTGCCTTAATTTGGCCTTACTGCTGCTTCATCCTGATGTTCAACTTTCCTCACCACATGGGACAGAACACCACCTGGGGATGAGCCTTCCCAGCACTGTGGGATTTATACAAGGAAAAGTAAGACCTTTTCAATCAAGATATTGATCATCAATGCTTTCATGAGGAATGCATAGATCATTTAGGGGGAAATAACATCTTCTCTACAAAAGAAGTTCTCTAAATTTTACTGGCCTTAAAGAGGGTGTTTTTACTTTGGATGAGACATCCTTTTTTTTTTTCATTAAATTTTTATTTTGTCAATATACAATGTATATGATTATTATGGCCCATCACCAACACCTCCCTCCGTCCTCCCTCTCTCCCCTCCCCCCCAAGAATGTCCTTTCTGTTTGCTTGTTGTAACAACTTCAAAAAGGTATAGTTGTTATATCTTCTTCCCGCCCCCCAGGTTTTTTTTGTGTGTGTATGTGGGTGAATTAATTTGTTTATTTTTTAGCTCCCACCAATGAGTGAGAACATGTGGTATTTCTTTTTCTCTGCCTGACTCGTTTCACTCAATATTATTCTCTCAAGGTCCATCCATGTTGTTGCAAATGGCAGTATTTCATTCGTTTTTATAGCTGAGTAATATTCCATTGTGTAGATATACCACATTTTCCATATCCACTCATCCAATGAGGGACATTTGGGCTGGTTCCAACTCTCGGCTATTGCAATCAAGATATTGATCATCAATGCTTTCATGAGGAATGCATAGATCATTTAGGGGGAAATAACATCTTCTCTACAAAAGCAGTTCTCTAAATTTTACTGGCCTTAAAGAGGGTGTTTTTACTTTGGATGAGACATCCTGTTCCTGAACAAAAGACTTGTAATTGATCAAAAATTTTACAAAAGACTAAATGCTTTGGAAGCAGTAATGTCCTGGACAGGTGAACATTAACAAACTCTCTGGACTCAGAATCAACTGTTATATGGAGCAGAATCCCATTCCAGAGTTTCAACAATTGGTAATTACACCTAATTCCCAGCATCTGGAATGATGCTTATGCAACAGCTCTGAGAGACAATGGCATCATCTGTCCTTACCTGAGGTAAATTAAAAGAACTTGCCATGCTAAGTGAGACTAACTTTGCTTTAAATGCTTTTGCCTTAACTGTAAAAACCTGATATATAACTTCTGCTTTTTCTATTAAAAAAAATAAAATGAGGGAGATGTGCAGTATACATAAAGCAGATGTATTTCACAAGGCCTGGTTTTCCAGAGCCTTGCAGTTTCAAATGTTAACCTTGTAAAGGACAGGACATTTTCCCTGGGCTATATAGTCTCTGTTGTAATAAAAGAATTGTAACACAACAAGATTGCTGGCTCAAAGACAGACAGGTTACTGACTGATGTGTAAAGATAATGGGAAATTGCTGTAAGAAGAGAATGTTTGCTAACATCAAGCTTTTCTTGGTAGATCAACTTATCTTCTTGCAAATTGCATTATGGAATGTCACCTTGCTTGTCTTACTGAATGTTACCGGCTTCTATTGTTAAACTTGTTAAACTATACTTAGCAAAAAACTTCAGCTATGTTCTCTTCCTGTAACTTCCTTGTCTGGAGAATAAATTCAGGAAGAGAACCCCAATTTGGGGTTAATTTTCCAAATGGAAGGAATGCCTCTATGTTGAGGGTTCTGGAAGATTAACTCCTTTTCAGGGCTTTTCACTTCTCAGAAGAGATGAGCTTTGAGTAATCTTTGGCAGCTCCGTCACTCAGGGGGGAAGGGGTAACAAGTCAGTGGGAGGCTAAGCAACAATTTCATGGAAATTATAATTAATAGAAAAAGAAATACATAGGAACTACATAATAAAATCATATATTTGCTAATGTATGTTAAATACTAACTTTGCCTATGACAGTATAATGAACCAAGGCTGAATACCCATATAAATTATTTTATATTTGCCTTTCTTACATGGGTTGATACTACTTTAGGTGAAACCACTTGTTTCATATAATATATTCAGTCCAGAAAAAAGACTCAAATACAAATGATAATTTATTGGAAACTAGAGATAGCATGCCATATTTGCAAAATGTGGAAATTTAAAATAAACAGTATTAGAACAACTGGATAGCCTTTGAGAAAAATATACATTTTTTATTAACAGCTCATAAGACAAAAGGAAAAGCTTCAAATGATACCCAGGTTTAAATATTTTAGGAATTGTAATAATGAAAGTGTTCTATGAAAAAGTTTATAATTTTGGAGAAAGAAAATTTAATCCAACTATGACTCAAAATTTGGAAATGCGGGAAACAAAATAAAATGAAATAGATTTTTAAAAATAAGTAATTCAGGAAACAAAAATAAAATGAAATAGATTTTTAAAAATAAGTAATTCTTCATTGTAAAATGAAACAAGCCCCCAAATTAAAGTCAAAGAGTATCAAATAAATTTGAAACAAATTCAAATTAGATCTCAAAAAAGTACTATTTGCACATATGAGTAGTGTTTTAAATATCAAGAAAAAGCCCCAAATGCATAGAGAAAAAACAACAGAACAAATTAATTAACAGTTCATAGAAATGAGAGAAAAATTGCCTGTTAGATAAAGGAACAAGCTATTCACTTGACTAATAAAAAATTAATCTGAATATTGATGTAGTTAGAAAAACCTAAGACATTCCCCTACACGTCATATGCATTATGTGTATATGAATAGAAATCTGGTGTCATGAATTTAAATCTGGCACCATTGACCAATGCCTCAACTGTGTTTACTCATTAAATCAATCAATAAATTGTTCATGCATACTAATTCAAGCAGTAACAGGATACTGCAGCATTGTTCATACTTGCAAAAGAGCAAACCAAGTAAGTGTAAACCAGTATGTGGGTTGTCTCTCTCTGACTTAGCTTTAATTTTGACATTGTTATGTATTGTTTTTTTCTTCTATAGCTATCTGAAGCCTCTTTGTAATTTATTTAGATTGTTCTAGTGACCACATCAGGAACACTGGATTGCTGTGAACAAATATATCTTAACTAGAAATAGAAATTATTTCTTTTTTTTTGTTTTAAATGTTGAAAATTATTGTGGCTTGGTTTTAGTATCCGTTCATAAAAAGTGTGATTCCTTTTTCCAAAATGGCTGGTAACATCAACTGTCTTGGATCATGCTTTTGTTGTTGATTATTACCATATTTTGGTAGCAAAAGGTAATTCATTTCACTGAACCGGTTTCAGGAAAAAACAGCAACATTACATAAATTGATTAACAGTATTAGATTTTTCTTTTCCTTATACACAGTATATGTTCATTAAAGAAAGTTTAGAAATAGATGCAAACATTTTTAAACACATGTATTATATAATATATATATGGAGAAAGAGAGGGTTGAGGGGGGAGGGAGATGGAGAGAGAGATGTATGCATAATTAGCAGGCATTCCTATATTCTATCTTTTAAGATTATCTAAAAGGAAATAAGCAGTACGATTGTAGCTTGTTTTTCTCAAGTTTGCTTCATATATGTGGTATATGATTGTCTTTATTCATTTTGGTAACTCTCTGTCTTTGCCTTTTGTAAAATTATATTTGCATTCTCATTTGTTAAACATTTGCTACTATGAATCATGCTAAGATAAACATTCCTAGAGGTGTCCCCTGGCATGCATATTGCACACATTTCTGCCAGGTGTGTGACGAGTAGTTAGATTCTGTAGATGGGGGTAGGCTGCTTGCTAAGCTGCTGTCCTAATTCACATGCCAGCATTGAATGAAAGTTCCCACTGTTCCACATCTTTTGTATATAAAGTCAATCTGCTTTTTTTTGTTTAAGGTTTGGTCATTCAGATGGGTGTGTTATAGATTCCACTTGGTTTTAATTTCTGTTTGTGACTAATGTTTCTGTTATTTTGTTTTCTTTGAAACTGGCCATTTGTGAAGTGCCCCTTCAAGTTCCTCATCAATTTTTCTCCTAAGTTTTCCATGCTTTTGGTTTGGATCTCTTCTTTATGTATGGTGGCTTTAAGCCCTTTGAGTTGTAAAATTTCACTCTAAATGGTTTTTTGGAGGAACAGAACTTCTAAATCAATACATTTCAGCTTATCAGTGTTTTCCATTATGACTAAAGAGTGTATTAAAATATTTTTATCATACCAAGGTCAGGAAGATAATATATATTATCCAGAAAATATAATTGCATTAAAAATATATATATATCTGCACCGCATTACATATTTAGGTTTACAAATACCTGGAATTACTAATATTTTTTTTATGAATGATGCGAAGTAAAGGTCAAGATCTCTTTATCTCTTTCACATTTACATCCAATTAAGATAATAAAATTTATTTAAATTATTTTTCTTTAGTAATAGTGATACCTTTTCATACTCAAGTGCGTCTGTGCGCTGGCTGCGTGTTGAACTTTCTGTTATGTGTCAATTGGTCTTTTATCTATAGTTGATTTATATCACACTGTCTGAATGTCTGCAGCAGCAAAGTCCTGATGTCTAGTGGAGAGATTCTCCTCACTTTACTCTTCTACAGGAGCGCCTCGTTATTATCAATGGTCTTCCTTTGCACAAGAATTTTTGAATCAGCCTGATGTTAAACAAACACACACACACACACACACACACACACACACACACACACGACATTTTATTCCATTTCCTTGAATGTCTGGTTCATTTGGGGGAAAATTGACATATTTTCAATCTTGAAATTTCCAGTAGGTGGGAAAGTTGTACAGCAATGTATTTATATCCTATTAAATGTCTCACCCTATTTTATAATTTACTGGTCAGGCTTCCTGAACTTTTTCATGAGAACTATTCTTAACTATTTTCTGGTTTTGATCTCATTTACATAGAATTTTTTATTTTTAATTAAAACATAATTGATTATACATGTTTATGGGATAGAGGGTCAACTATCAGTATTCATCTACAATAAGTATTGTTACCATGTTCATCATTATAAATTGTAGTTATTCTTTGTGTCCACTACACAATTTCTCCCTAACTCTCCTCCCCCTTCCCATTTCCCATCTTTAGTAAACATGAATTTACATATTTTGAATATCATAATCTGTTTTCATATTTTATATAAAAATAAATTGATTCTTGTTTATTGACTGTATCCATAAAACATGTTACACTCACTTATTTTTATTGGCTCTAATAATTTAATTATACATGTTTGAGTACTTTCTATACATATTTTTTTATCTACCATCAATAGATTTATTTCTTCCATTCTAATCTTATTTGTTTTTCTTTTTTTAAAATGCATAATGTAGTATGTCTAGGAAAATAATGAAAAAAGAAAATAAGAAAGAGCATTCTTTTCTTTGTATCAATTGCAGAAAGACATATTTAAACACTTTTTCAGCTAAGTGGGATGTTTACAGCCCACATTATAACATAGATCTCTTCCTTACTGTCACCTATACTCGCTGTGCACCATGTGGTATGCGGAGGGTGGAAACACTTCCATGGAGGTTCTATTGGAAATCTTCCATTAGACTTACTGTAGGTTAATCTTTAAATCATAAAGAGACAATATCAAACTAAGGGATGTGTACAACATCTAAAAATATAAACCTATAGTCATCCAACAAATATTCTCCAAAAGCTAACCATATACAGTACTCTTTGCTTGCTGATATATTTACCTTTAAATAGCAAATGATCACAATATGAAGGAATAAAGGAAGAAGAATATACACTATAATTTGGGGGGGGGAAATTTAGAATAAAGTACTAGATAAGATATATTACACTTTTTAGTAAACAGTCTCAAGTTACCAGTAAATTTGTGCAAACAGAGACTATTGCACTAAATATAAGATTTCCTGAAAACTTAGTTTCTTGTTTTAAAAGCAATCACTTTGGTTATTACTCTGATTTCAGAAAGTCCAGCATAAAATTACTTGTTCAAGAATGAGCAAAGATACTCTATATTAAGGAAGAAATAAGTGAGAAAATAGTAAATAATTTCAAATCATTATCTAATGCATTAAATATTGAGGTAGAAATTTTCTCAAGGCAATTATGACATTCTCGTTCCTAAGACTGAATATTATAAGTTTAATTGACATTGAGAAAAAAATGATATAGAAAAGAAAGATAAATTTGTCTCTTCTGGAAGAATGTTTGGATTTGGGACAGAAATATGTAATAATTTCAAATGCACAGAATAAAGTCACAACTATAAGGAAATGAGCAGGTGGAACAGGCTTTGACTTGTCCTGTTGCTGATGGCAAGTTCAGGATGGTGGAGATGATTTTCCTGCTGAAGCCAAGTATCATCATAAAAGGGATCATAACACAGCACAGCACCTGTAAAGACCAACATCTCATTCACAAATGTATTTCCAACAGCCAGAGGGAACATTGAGGGCATGTCACAGAAGCAATGATTGATTTGCTTAGATCCACAGAAGGGCATGGAGGTAATCTGAAACATTTGCCTTGTCACAACTGGAACTCCTTCACTGATCTGGGAACCAGACAATAAATAGTTGGATACAGACCTTGTGCTTCAAAACTAGAGAACAGTGCAGAGGGTTAAAACTGGCCACATAGTGGTTGCAAGTCATCACTGTCTAGAAAAAACATTTTGTGTCTTCAAGCATGAGGCCAAAGTATATTTGTATAGCACAGGCAAAAAATGAAATATTTGTTTTTGAGTCCAAAAGTTTATGAATATTCTAATGGTCACAGACACAAAACAAATTTCCAAGAAGGAAAAAATACTGTAGAAAAAAATATGTAGGAGTCCAGAACACCTGGTCAACCCAAGTTACAAGAATAGTGATATTACTTCCCGTGTGCATTACTGTATAGAGAAGAAAAATGTCACAAAAAGAAATATTTGGAAAATTGTGAATATCAGAAAATACTCAAAGAAAAAATTCCTTTATTGAAGAGAGACATTTTCAGTGGTTTGGTTTTGGTCTGTGAAAAGAGTAAAATTAATTGTTTTTCCTTTTGGCCTGTTTTTTTATAGACTATAGGCGCTGAGTAACTATCAAATAAAATTTCTTTTTTCTATTCATATTCCACCATTTTAAATCCTAAGGTCAAAGACCAAACCTGAAGTCTAATGGTGAAAATATAATAATTCTAATCATATTAAAATAACTACATATTATTGCAAATTCTAAACATATTAAAATAATGAATATATAATACTAGTTTTGCATTTGATTGGCATTAAATGATTCTAGAAGTATGAATTTTTATTTTCTGCTTGTTTGTAGACAAAGCAAAGTGTGTCTTTTTATTCCGCATGTTAACAAACCGAATCCTGAAGCACAAACACTTATAGTTCTTAGATTTCCCAATGGTATGACCACCATTAAATTTTGAAATGTATTTTTTAATAATGCCTTAACTCTTCTGTGAAGTCTTTTCCAAGTATGTTGTGTGCCCTCCCTTCTCTATCATAAGGCTGTAGCTTTTATTGTTTGTTGATGAACTTCTCTTTGGCACTGTATTCCTATTTTATTTATCTATCGAAATAAAATAATCATTGCTATCAAGCACCATGTTTCAAAATTGTATCATATCCAACCATGCAAGAAATGTTTAATGAGTATTCTTTGGACTCTTGGTTGATTAATTTATAATGACAAAAGAAAATAAAATGCATTCATGTTATAATTTTAGCAACTCCACATAGTTCATCTAACCTAAGTGTCTCACTATCTACCATTGGTTGTTCGCATATTAATAAGAGGACTGAGACAAAGCATATGGAAATAAAAACTGAGCAATATAAATTATTATAAATTATAATTGTTGCACAGTTGTGCTAAACCCAATTGAAGACAATATCTAATTTGGATAGAGAAGCTGTGAGAAAGCATAACTCATTAGTGAGTATTCAGACAGAATATTGTCTAGTACACGAGACAAGATGTGGTCTCTTTAAGTGGTTCTCAGTTACCTCTCTTACATATTTTATGTAATAATGCATGTGTTCAATCATCATCAAAGTAAAGTTAGCAAATTGTTTCATAAATGTCAAATACTTTAACCGTCAAGAAGGATGACTCCTTGACTCCTTTAGAGATTATTTTAAATTGTAGTGCAATCTCAGTTTATAATGTCTAACATCTAAAGTATGTAACACTTACTGGCACTTAGTATGGTTTTTAGGGCAATTTATATCAGTTTCTTCCCTGTTTGTAACAAATTCCCATAAAGTAGGAACTGTGTCACTTATTTCTTTGCATAGGCTCATAGACACTGTGTTTCCATACATAATATTTTAGAGAAAATTATTTTGGACTTAATTCAAGGTAAATGCACTGCAAGAATACTTTATCCTCAAAAGGGAGTAGAGGACAAAGTCCCGACAATATTTATAATGCCATGTAGGATGCGAGTAAATACCTATGTAAGTATGAACAACGGAAATTGCTTCTAGTGCTAGTTATTACAGAAAAATGACACAAAGCGTGAGGCTGCCTTTTTATGTAGTTACCATTTTTCATTACTTGTGTGATGTTTACTGACAATGACTTCATCCTCTTTAAAAGCAGATGTAAGTAGAATCACTGTATATTTCCCATATATCTTATATCAAACAGGCTTTCTTTCTCAAATTCAGTAATTTTTCAATATTTGCTCCCAAAACTGAAGGGTTTACTTCAATCATTTGATGATATAATGGACCATTTGGTGAAGTAAATGTACCAAAGATGAGTAGAAAATGATAGCTATCATGTTTATAAATTATTATTATTATTTTAAATCTACTATTCTTAATATGAAAAACACTTTGGTGAAGTAAATGTATCAAAAGATGAGTAGAAAATGATAACTCTCATGTTTATAAATTGTTATTATTATTTTAAATCTACTATTCTTAATATGAAAAACACTTTTTGGAAATTATGTGTCTGAGAAAATAAAATCAGTTCAGTCTCCCTTAACATAACTTGTATCTTTGTTTTATAATGAGCCACATGTACATATATAAATATAAATTATTATTTTGCTTAGAAGAGATTTGCTCCAAGTAAGTTTCAGTTATTTACCAGATGGATTATTATCACTAAACATGCTGTATTTGTGTAGGATGCTTTGAACTTCAAAGTAATTAATATAAATTTTGTTATCAGTTTTCTCCACAACAAGGAAGGTATGAAATCAAAATTAGAAGCATTTGATTTGAATAAAAATTTTGAATTTAAAATCTTCTCTGCATGTTGTGTGTCTGTTAAATCTTGTTTCTCAAAGTTTTACAGTGTTCTAAAATAAACAAAAAATATAAATACAAAAATTATTGAACATAAAATACTTCATACTCTGCTTGATTGAGTTATAGATGTTTTTCTCCTCAGCAGAATATTTTAAGTGCATATGTTAATATAATTACATATTATATAATATGCATACGTGTTCCTTTATATTATGTTGGTATAAAAATTTTTTGACAAAAATTTCAATTTTTTCTTACTAAAATCCTATATCTGTTTCAGAATATATGCACATTCAATATATCAAGTTCTCTTTATATAAAACTCTCCTTATTTTTCTACTGGTTGCATTTCTTTCCCATATGTCACTCTATATTTAACTTTATATTTATGCCAACCACTTATTCAAATTTGTTTTTCCAGACAATGGCCAAAGCTGTTTTTACTGACAGTCATACTGTGGAATTCACATCCTCTGGCTACCTACCCTACCACCCCCTCCAGATCTCGGCAGAAGCAAGAATACGCTTGAGGAATCAATACCTCTTAGTTGTCCAATGTAACTTATTTGAGAATAATTAAACTCAAAACTGTGCCTTTGAGTCCCTCTCTTATCTCTACTTTTCTTAATGTTTCTCCTTGATTGTTCTACCTAGGTCTTTGAACATAGCAACATCAGCCTTTTACTACCATTACATGTGCATGCTTTACTTATTTGGATCTTTTAGTTTTAATAACATTATAATGAGTGAGGAATTGATTGATTATTATTGTCAAGGACAACATAGGTACTATTTCAAGGTTTATCTTCAGTCTATAATAAATAAAAGTATTTAAAATCTGAACTATATTAGAGGGAAATAAAAACCTATAGCACCTGCTGTCATCTCTAACCTTCTTCTATGATCTATATGAAAATTATTTGTTAGATATAACTGCGATTTTTGTTCTCAATCTCATATGACCTTCTAACTTGAAACAAAAGTTAATCGATTCATGTTTTTTTCTCTCTGTGTCTCTTTCTCTCTATTTTATACTAGAACCAAACTTGATTAATGTTTTTTTTTCCTCTGTGTGTCTCTTTCTCTCTATTTTATACTAGAACCAAACTATTTATGCTTGCTTTACTAAGTTCTTAAGTAAGAGTTTTTTTCAGCTCAATTTCAATAATTTTCAAGATCATTTTTTGCATTTTCAATTTTATTTGATTTTTGCTTTTATACATTTTTATCATTTTCTTATACTTTGGCATTCGTTTATTACATAACTATACTAGGTACATTCCGAAGATGATCGAAAGATTTCTGCTCCCTCCAGCATATTCATCTTCTCCTAGTTGTTCGATCAAAAACTAATGTAGGCCTTGCTGTAAAGCATTCTGCACATAGAATTAAGGTGTAATATCAGCGAAGATTGAATAAGGGATGTTATTCCCATGGGTTTGACCTAATCACGTAAATACTTTAAATCTAGGTACAGTGATCGGAGACTGAAAAAATCAGAGATTCAAGTTAGGGGAAATGAAAGAGGGCAGAAGAAGTGAAATGAGATTGGCTTCTCTAAGTTCAGAGCTGTCCCAGCTGACATCGAGCTAGGAACTCTGACCTCAATCTTGCAGCCTCAGAAACCTGGATTCTGCCAACAACCTAACTGAGTTTAGAATTAGATTTTCTTCCCCAGATATTCCAGACAGGAACTTGGGCCAGCTGACACCTTGATTTCAGATTTTGAGACCCTAAACAGAGAAATGGATCACCCTGTGATAGACACATGATATGCAAAAACAGTGAGATAATAAATTTGCATTGTCTTCAGTTGCTAACTTTGTGGTCATCTGTTATGCAGCATTAGAAAAGCAGAGCAAAGAATTAAAAGGGATTGAATTTAAT
Source organism: Galeopterus variegatus (assembly GCF_000696425.1). NCBI lineage: Eukaryota > Metazoa > Chordata > Mammalia > Dermoptera > Cynocephalidae > Galeopterus > Galeopterus variegatus. Next base: position 12,551 of record NW_007741958.1, read on the forward strand.
CATTGCCATTGTGGAGATAGAGTTGATTGACACCTGGCTCGGAAAAGACTGATCTTTATCACTGGAAATGATTGGATGCCTCATATTTTACTTTTGGTGAAGACTAGTGTACTTTAAGATATTCTGTGTAAGCTTAAAAAAAAAACTCTGTTGAGCTCAGTTGCTTTTAGTGTACTTTAAGATATTCTGTGTAAGGGCCAAGCCCGTGGCACACTTGGGAGAGTGTGGCACTGGGAGCGTAGGGACCTTCCTGCTGCGGGTGCGGATCCTATATAGGAATGGCCGGTGCGCTCACTGGCTGAGCACGGTGCGGGCAACACACCACACCAAGGGTTGTGATCCCCTTACCAGTCACGAAAAAGAAAAAAAAAAAAAAAAAAAGATATTCTGTGTAAGCTCTAAAAAAAAAACTCTGTTGACCTCAGTCTCTTTCTATTTTTTTTGTCTCTTTTACTGACCGGGAACGGGATCGCAACCCTCAGTGTTGCGCCCGCACCGCGCTCAGCCAGTGAGCGGAACCGGTCTCCACATGGGATCCGAACCCTTAGTGGGAGCGCCTCCGCGCTCTCAAGCGGCGCACTCTCCAGTGCGCCACTGGGCCGGCCCTTTTTTGATCGGTAAGAGAATCGCAACCCTCTGCACAGTGTGGTCCACACCACGCTCACCCAGTGAGTATGCCAGCCATCCCTATATAGGATTCGAACTGGCAGCTTTGGTGCTCCCACCGTGGCACTCTCCCGAGTGAGCCATGGGGCCGGCCCTCTGTTGCCTTCTTTATAGAAGGTTTGCAAATGTCCTAATGGGCTTGACAGCCTGGCTTGATTACAGGACCAAGACAATTCACACCCCACCTCAACTCCCCTTACTTTCTTAATTCTCCAGAAAACCAGATTCTTTGAACAGCTCATCTGATTTCAAGCAAGAGTTCAGCCTAGGTCATGGGGGAAAAAAGGGTGCCTGGGTATTCCTTGCTGCTCTGTGTCTCTCAGACCTCAGATGCTTGCCTACATTTTTTTTTTAACTTAACCATAGTCTTTTCCTTTAAATAAATTCCTTGTGGAGTACACTTTGTGTAGTCTGGTGAGTCCTTTTAAATAATCAAACTAGAGAAAGCAATGCAATTGTGCTTATTTTCCTTTGGTCAAATAATGACACACATGGACAGAAATATTTGTTTCATTGATAATTTTGTAAAATTCAGAAAGATATATTTTCTTAATTGGATTGATATGGTGGAATCTCAAACAAATTAATTTATCTATTTTATTGTCATTAAGTATAAATAGATTTATATTGCTATCATGACATATTTCATATAATATCCCTTATTAAGTAGTTTAAGCTCATATATATTTACAGTGCTTTTAAAAATTATTCATATGCTTGCTTATTTTTCTTTGTTATTTTTGGAATTTGATTAAGTTGACATTGTCACAAACCACATGAACAAAGGTTTACATGTTTCTCTTGGCACTGAAAAAGGGACAAATGCATAATTTCTGAGTATAACACATGATTTCTGATAAGTATGTACATTCATTTTTCATATTTTTGACTTGTCAAAGACTGAAAAATTACTGTCATCATTTTTATAAATTTTTATTTTTCTTATTTATTTGATTTGTTAAATACTGAGAATCTCTTAATTAATATTTGTTAAATTTTTCTCTTTCTTTCCTGTATTCTCTAATGGTTTGTTTTATTTGTCATCACTCAATGCTCACTGTTAGTCATTCATTTTAACTATTTCCATGTTTATTCTCTTAAATTATACTATTTCTGAATCTATCCTTATTTGCCTTTATTTATTGTTTAAGAAATGACCATAAACGTTGTATTTTCTGACTCCTTTATCATAAAAACTTATATATTTTTTTTTCATTATTTAAAGATGGTTTTGCTGTTATTACAATTTACTTACTTGACGCTAAACACTCTTTAAGACATTTAGTAGCCATGAGAAATGGAGAATTGCAAACATTTTCTTTGTTTTATAGTTTTATAATTTCAGAATAAAAACGTATCATTTCTTGTGATCTATCTATTATATTCTCAATGTAGTAAATACAAGCTATGAATAAAAATATAATAAATAAAACATAAATTCTGCTACTATGAGAAAGACAGCATTCTTTTCTAATCTACATCCCCCTGGACACTGCTAATATGCATACCCTTCAATACCAACATGCACATGAAATATTTTCTAACAAATTATGGAGCGTATCATTTTTGGTTTTACAAGAATAGTGTTATGTTGACAAATACATTTAAATTGTTTCTTACATGTTAGGAAATTAGAAATTTCTTCAGCAGAGCTGCTCTAAAACATTGTCTCAAGTGGCTAAGCAGTATCATATGGTATAGATGTACTCCAGTATCTTCATACATTCTAGCAGAGTGCCTTCTGTTTGCTTCCAATTTTGTTTTACATTGTAATAAAGATAAAAAATCTTTTTCAACAAATACATCTTTGTAATAATTATTGGGCAAAAGTGATTTATATGAGATGAATTTTTATTAGCTTTGTATAGTAAAAGGATACATACTTTTATTTTTCTCTCAAAAGAAAATGCCAAATTATTGCTGAATATGAATGCAACAACTGAAGTGGAAGGGAGAATGGTGTATCAGCTTGGGCCTGGCAGGATACAGATTTCATTCCTGACAATTCGAAGAAAAGAATGTTAATGAGAGGATTATTTATGTGGTGTACTATTTTCCTAGTTCTACCTGAACAAAATACCACAAGTTGGGGGGGCTTAAAATAACAGAAAATTAGTCTCTCACAGTTCTTGACTCCAGTTTCCAAAATCACGGTATTGGCATGTTGGAAAAGTACAAAATTAATTCTTTCAGTACCTTGTTTTGCCTTTAGAACAGAACCTGCTAATTGTATCAGCTTTTCGGACAACCAGCTGCTCTGCTCCTGCTTTTGTAAACATGCTTGCTTATCACAGTGACTGTTGTGCTGGCTGCATGAATGCTGAGAAAACAAAACTTAACAGAGCCTGGAAGAGTTGGCCTATGTAAGCCCTGTAAGACGTAAGCTCAAGGTTCGGATTTTGAAGCACTAGCTCATCTGGGTTCACCGGTGTAATAAAATACCTGACTCTACAACCCTCTAAGTGCCGACCGCTTTTCTGTCAAAGTCTGTTCCATGACAGGCAGAGTCACGTTTCCCCCAGAGCCTTTAAGGGAGAATCACTCTTTGCCTCTCCCGGCTTTGGGTGCACCTCAGCCCTCCTTGACCTGTGTCAAATCACTTTAATCTCTGCCTCCATTTCACATGATGTTCTTCTATGTTTCTTTGTGTCTGTTTTCCAAACTTCTACTGTCACCTATAAGGAAACTTGTCACAGGCTTTAGTGTCATCACTAAACCACGGTGGTCTCATTTCAAAATCTTTAGCTTAACTGTATCTTCAAAGACCTTTTTTCAAATAAGGTTACACTTGCAGCTTCCAGGGAAATAAATATTTTGAGGGGTAATATTCAACCCACTACATGTGAGTACACAAGTTTATAGTGAAAATTCTAGATGCTTTCAATGCTAAATAGATATTACCAAAGCAAGAACAAAAATGCAATGGGAGGGAAAGATGTTATTAAAGATCAGTGAGATCTGGGACAATAAAGGAATAAACATCCTTAAGATTTGTAATCTTAAACAGACGTGGACATAGACAAGAGATAGAAGCAGGAGAAAATGCAGAGAAACCCCCAGTTCCCATTTCCAACATCTTAGCTAATTCTGATGCTTCACATGGCCTAAATTGAACCATGGGGTCAGAAAAGGACGTCAAATGCATCTGAGGCAACGGGAACGCTTGAGAAAATTTTCACAGCATGACTGTGATTCCTGGTTATATGAAACACTCAGTTACCTCTCACCGTACTGCTCAGGCAATCTCTTCCCTCAACAGTTAACCATGAGAGGAAAGATTTCTCATCAAAGTTACATTCCTGGAATTGAGTTCATTTGTGCACTATTTACACATAAGCTGTTAACTAACTCTATGAAAAAAAGGTCCCTCAACAAAAGTGAGGTTATCATTTTAATTATCATTATTTAGGAACATAGGAAACAAATTAAAATTATATATTTTTGTAGCTACATGACAATCCTATGAACAGATTATTTCTGTAATTTAAGTTTCACCTCATGTTAGTAACTTAGCTAGGAGTTTCCTCAGTGCCATCATGATATCTTTGTTCCTCAGAGTATATATAATGGGATTCAATGTTGGGATCAAAATGGTGTAGAAGAGAGATATTAGTTTTCCTGTCCCTTCAGCTTGATGTGGTTTGGGCTGTAAATAAGTGATAGTAGCTGCTCCATAGAACAGCACTACAACTATCAGGTGCGAGGAGCAGGTGGAGAAAGCCTTGGCCCTTCCTCTGGCTGATGACAGTTTCATCATGTTGCAGATAATTTTTCCATAGGAGACAACTATGAACAGAAATGGAACCAAAAGAAATATCACTGCAGCAACATAGACTGATATCTCATTCACGAATGTGTCACCACAAGCAAGCTTGAGTATTGGGGGAACATCACAGAAGAAGTGATTAATTCTGTTAGACCCACAGAAGGGCAAAGAGAAAATCTGGTAAGTATGCCTAATTCCAACTGGAATTCCACTGATCCAGGAGCCAGCCACCAGCTGAGTACAGACCCTGTGGTTCATCACTAGAGAATAGCGCAGAGGGTTACAAATGGCCACATAGCGGTCATAGGCCATCACTGTCAGAAGAAGGCACTCTGTACCCCCAAGCATCAAGACAAAACACATTTGTGTAGCACAGGCAAGCAAAGAAATGTTTCTTTTCTGCATGCAAAGGTCCATGAGCATTCTTGGGATAGTGACTGTTACATAACAGATTTCCAAAAATGAAAAATTGCTAAGAAAAAAATACATGGGGGTGTGAAGAGCAGGGTCAATTCTTGTGATTAGTATTATGATGCTATTGCACATCAGGATAGTCAAATATATGAATAAGAATACACCAAAAAGAATCCACTGGAGATTGGGAATATCAGAAAAACCCACGAGAACAAATTCTATCTCTGTAATGGTGTTCGATAGTTCTGTTTTAATTTGCTCTCCATCTGAAAATACGGTAAATTCACGATGGTTAATTCATTCATATTTTATACCACAGCTTTCTTTTGTGTTAACTCGATTAGATACATAAATACAGTTATATAATTTCTTAAATTATTTCCACCATTATCTTGCTCTGTTTCTGGAAATTGAGGTTGAAACTTCCAAAATGAACTGATATGCAGTTGAAATCAATTCAAGAAATAAAATCCTAATATATATTAGACTTAAATGTAATGATATGAGAGGTAATGAGAAATGTGCATTCTTATTTAGTTAATATTTTGGAAAAATATTATTATTTCACCCCTAAGAGTGGAATTATGGGGCTGGCCCCCTGGCTCACTTGGGAGTGTGTGGGACTGGTATTGCCAAGGCTGAGGGTTTCGATCCTATATAGAGATGGCCGGTGTGCTCACTGGCTGAGCGTGGTGCAGGCCACACCGTGCCGAGGGTTGCAATCTGATACAGTCTTTTTCTGTTGTTTTACCTGAGTTTGCTATTTTTTCCCTGTATTTGGAGTCAAAATACATCTTTCAATTTGAAGCATTTATCTGAGAGTTTTTTTTTTTTTTTTAATTCTAACGCAGAATGAGTTTTAAGTCCTCCCTTTTATACTCCAATGAGCATCAAGTTTCTTAAACCAATTCTGTGCTACTGAGGGAAGACGTATATGCATTATCATAGCTCTAACTTACGTACCTCTTCCATCACTTTTGCTAACTATAAAAAATATTAACGTCAGTGTGCTGCTTATTAAATTTCCCCATTAACACTCCCATCTAGAGGGCTATTATTTATATGCTTTTCAATCTCCTCATATATGTACACCTGTATACCTTCCTTCGCCTAGCCCCATCAACTGATGCTTTTGACTTAATATATTGATTTTAAAAAGTGAACAAATAGGCTCTCATATTTACATACTTTTATTAGTTTGAGCTTTTAACATTACCTTAAATAAATTACTTTATTGTTAAATGTCACCATTATTATTTTACATATATGTAATTTTACTTAATTGTATAATAAAGTGAAGAGCTATATAACATATATGAAGTAATTAGCTCAATTTCAAATAAAGTACTCAGTACTCAGAATTTTATACTTTTCTATTTTATGCATTAAATAATGATCCTCACATTTAAAATTATTCTTAAATACAATAGTCTAACAGCACAAGGGATACCTTACCTTTGTGGATTTTCATGAAGCTGCCTATGAGGGAATAAGAGATTTTTAACCTATGAAGTTAATAAGCTCTTATTTTTTCAGAAAGTCACTCTAATTGTATATTATCCTGGTTTATTCAAACATCAACTATTCTTAAATAGTAGAAGTCAGGCTCACCCTGGGGAACATCTTCTCTAGTGTATCAATTTAATTTCTAGAATACCACTTCTGTTTGGCAATCTATCTCATTCATTATTCAAAACTACCTTCTTTGGAAATACCCATCCTTCTCTTTACTGCCTCAATGGAATAATGCACTCCCGTTTGGGGGGAAGTCTCGTGGCAGTGAAATACCACTTAAATTGTCTATAACTACTTTAAGGAAAAAGTGAAAATCTTTCCAGCTATTGCAGTTAAAGCCCTTAATAAGTAATGTGGAGTTGCCATCCTTACATTTATTCTTATAATTCACCCAGTTCCAGATCATCCAGACCTTTAGAAAATGTGTCACCTGCTTTGTCAAATGAAAATGCTATACTTGGCATTTTTAATATATTGGGTGGTGAGATCCCTTATCAGACATGTTCCTAGGTTCACTTTTGTGAAAATTAAAGGATGTCATCACGTCTGCTGACATAAATCTAGATATTTTCTTATAGGTATTTATCATAACTTTACTATGTTAGTAAATAGATTCAACAAGCAATAAAATGCTGGGAGTAAAACAATAACAACCCTAAATGTAAACAGTATATCAATAACCACCCTAAATGTAAATGGACTAACTCCATATTCAAAAGACATAGATTGAATAACTGGATTAAAAACTTTGAACCAACTATTTGTTGCCTTCAAGAAACTCACCTCACCTCTAAAAACACTCACAAACTAAAAGTGAAAGGATGGAAAAAGATATACCATGCAAATGGAAACAATAAATGAGAAGGAGTAGCTATTCTTATATCAGATAAAATAGACTTTAAACCAAAAACCATAAAAAGGAATACAGAAAACCACTATATAGTGATAAAGGGTTTGATCCAGCAAGAAGACATAACAATCATAAATGTATATACACCCAACACTAGAGCACCGAGATATATAATTCTCTGTTAGCTCCATTTATGAGTGAGGATATGTGGTATTTTTCCTTTTGTGCCTGACATTTCACTCAACATAAATTCCTCCAAGCTCATCCATGTTGCTGTGAATGGCAGAATTTCATTCTGTTTTAAGGCTGAGTAGTATTCCATTGTGTAAATATACCACATTTTCCTTATCCAGTCATCCATCAATGGGCATTTAGGTTGGTTTCATATCTTGGCAATTGTAAATAGAGCTGTGATAAACATGGGAGTGCAGGTATCCCTTCAACATGATGATTTCCATTCCTTTGGATATATACCCAGACATGGGATTGATGGTTTCTATGGCACATCTATTTGTAGTTTGAGAAACTTCTATACTATTTTTTTTTCATAATTGCTGCAGTAATTTACAGTCCTACAAACAAAGTAGAAGAGATCTCTCTAAATCTTCCCCAGGATTTGTTACTCTCAGTCTTTCTGATTATACCCAGTCTAACTGTGGTAAGTTGATTTCTCAATGTGGTTTTGATTTGCATTTCCCTGATGGTTAGTGATGTTGAGCATTTTTTTCAGTACCTGGTGGCCATTTGCATGTGCTCATTCAAAGAATGGCTACTCAGATCCTTTGCCCATTTTTTAATTGGGTTATTTGTTTTTTTTTACTGTGTAGTTGTTTGAATTCCTTGTATATTCTGGATATTAATGCCTTGTCTGATGAATAGTTTTCAAATGTTTTATCCCATTCTGTGCATTGTCTTTTCACTCTGTTGATTGTTTCCTTTGTTTTTAGTTTGGTTTAATCCTAATTGTCTATTTTTCTTTTGTAGCTTGCACTTTTGTAATCTTATTCATAAAATCTTTGCCCAATCCTACTTCCTGATGTGCTTCCCCTAGGTTTTTGTTAGCCTTTTTATAATTTCAGGTGATATACTTAAATCTGTATTTCATTTTGAGTTGATTTTGGTCCATGGCTAGCAGTGCCCTTCTACTTTCATTTTTCTGCATCTGAATGTACAATTTTCCCAGCACCATTTATTGAAGAGGCGGTCTTTTCCCAGAAGTATTTTCCTGGTGGCTTTGTCAAAATCTGTTGGCTGTAAGTATGTGGATTCATTTCTGGGTTCTCTATTCTGCTCCATTGGTCCACGTTTCAGTTTTTATGCCAGTACCATCCTCTTTGGGTTGCTATAGCTTTGTACAATAATTTGAAGTCAGGTAGTCTTATGCCTCCACATTTATTTATTTATTCTTTTGCTCAGAATTACTTTGGCTATTTGGGTCGTTCATTGTTCTTTGTGAATGTTAGGATTTCTTTTTCTAATTCTGTGAACAATTTCATTGTTATTTTGATGGGGATTGCATTTACTCTGTAGATCACTTTGGGTAGGATGGGGATTTTCACAAGTTCATTGTTTTCAATTCATGAGGACATTATTATTATTATTATTATTATTATTATTATTATTATTATTATTATTATTATTATTATTATTATTATTATTATTATTATTATTATTATTATTATTATTATTATTATTATTATTATTATTATTATTATTATTATTATTATTATTATTATTATTATTATTATTATTATTATTATTATTATTATTATTATTATTATTATTATTATTATTATTATTATTATTATTATTATTATTATTATTATTATTATTATTATTATTATTATTATTATTATTATTATTATTATTATTATTATTATTATTATTATTATTATTATTATTATTATTATTATTATTATTATTATTATTATTATTATTATTATTATTATTATTATTATTATTATTATTATTATTATTATTATTATTATTATTATTATTATTATTATTATTATTATTATTATTATTATTATTATTATTATTATTATTATTATTATTATTATTATTATTATTATTATTATTATTATTATTATTATTATTATTATTATTATTATTATTATTATTATTATTATTATTATTATTATTATTATTATTATTATTATTATTATTATTATTATTATTATTATTATTATTATTATTATTATTATTATTATTATTATTATTATTATTATTATTATTATTATTATTATTATTATTATTATTATTATTATTATTATTATTATTATTATTATTATTATTATTATTATTATTATTATTATTATTATTATTATTATTATTATTATTATTATTATTATTATTATTATTATTATTATTATTATTATTATTATTATTATTATTATTATTATTATTATTATTATTATTATTATTATTATTATTATTATTATTATTATTATTATTATTATTATTATTATTATTATTATTATTATTATTATTATTATTATTATTATTATTATTATTATTATTATTATTATTATTATTATTATTATTATTATTATTATTATTATTATTATTATTATTATTATTATTATTATTATTATTATTATTATTATTATTATTATTATTATTATTATTATTATTATTATTATTATTATTATTATTATTATTATTATTATTATTATTATTATTATTATTATTATTATTATTATTATTATTATTATTATTATTATTATTATTATTATTATTATTATTATTCTTATTATTATTATTATTATTATTATTATTATTATTATTATTATTATTATTATTACTATTTTGTTAACCTGCCTATTGGTTTTTCTATTTATCATCTCAAGAAACCAACATTTTGTTTCATTGATCTTCCATATCATTTCTGGGGTATTTTTATCATTTAGTTCTGCTCTGATTTTAATTATTTCTTTCTGTCTACTATGGGATTGGATTGCTTTAGTTTTTCTAGTTCTTTGAGGTGTAGCATTAGGTCGTTTATTTGAAATCTTTCTATTTTTTGATGTAAGCATTTATCAAAATAAACCTCTGTCTTAGTACTTATTTTGCAGTATCACACAGGTTTTGATATAATGTGTCTTTATTTTCACTGGTTTCAAGAAATATTTTGAGTTCCTGTTTAATTTCATTGTGGACCCATGAGTTGTTCAGGAGCATGTTGTTTAATTTCAATGTGTCTGTGTAGCTTCCAGAGTTCCACTTGTTATTTATTTCTAGTGTTCATATGGAACAGCAAATGAACTTGAATAACAGCAACAATCCTGAGCAAAAAGAATAAAGTGAGAGGCATTACAATACTTGACTTCAGATATACTACAAAGCTATAGTAATCAACAAAGAATGGTGTTATAGCATAAAAATAGACAATTGGACCAATGGAATAGTATAGAGAATCCAGAAATTAAGGCATATAATTACAACCAACTAATTTTTTTTTCCATGACCGGTAAGGGGATTGCAACCCTTGGCTTGGTGTTGCCCACACTGCGCTCAGCCAGTGAGCGCACCGGCCATCCCTATACAGAATCTGAATCCACGGCCTTGGCACTCCCAGTGCTGCTGCTCTCCCAGTGCCACATTCTCCTGAGTGAGCCATGGGGCCAGCCCA
>NW_007741959.1:0-21440 GCF_000696425.1 Galeopterus variegatus
AGAGGATACCCCAAGGTGAGGAATAGGAATACTCATGACCCACGTGACAGAGGGAGAACGGACAGGGGGTGAGCACGGGGGGGCTAGGTCTAGTTAAAGGGCATTAGGAAAAGCCCCCGTGGGGAGTGACCCGGCACACACAGCAGCTCCTGTCCATTTGGCTGCTTTAAGTTGTTCAAGGACTTCCAGGCTCCTTTAGGAGATGCAGCCTCTTTGATTTGCCCTCGTGATCTACGGCTCCAACCAGACAGTAAGCCAGGAGAAGTCACCTTGTATTTGAGGAGATTCTAAAGACAACACTTGGCTGAGGATGGGAGCAAAAAAGAGAGGAGGTCTTGAGTCCCCACTAGCTCAGTAAACGGCCCCCACTGCCTCTGGGGCCCAGTCCTAATTCCCGTCACTTTAGGAATGTCACACATTAACGCCCTCATCATGACTAGACTCAGCTGCTAATGGGTGTGTAATTTGGGGAATGATGCAAAGTCTGTTAACAATTAGGGCTCCGGGTGTGCCACCAGCTGCAAGAGTGGCAGGGGGTGAGCACGGGGGGGCTAGGTCTAGTTAAAGGGCATTAGGAAAAGCCCCCGTGGGGAGTGACTCGGCACACACAGCAGCTCCTGTCCATTTGGCTGCTTTAAGTTGTTCAAGGACTTCCAGGCTCCTTTAGGAGATGCAGCCCCTTTGATTTGCCCTCGTGATCTACGGCTCCAACCAGACAGTAAGCCAGGAGAAGTCACGTCGTATTTGAGGAGATTCTAAAGACAACACTTGGCTGAGGATGGGAGCAAAACAGAGAGGAGGTCTTGAGTCCCCACTAGCTCAGTAAACGGCCCCCACTGCCTCTGGGGCCCAGTCCTAATTCCCGTCACTTTAGGAATGTCACACATTAACGCCCTCATCATGACTAGACTCAGCTGCTAATGGGTGTGTAATTTGGGGAATGATGCAAAGTCTGTTAACAATTAGGGCTCCGGGTGTGCCACCAGCTGCAAGAGTGGGCTGCAACCAGGGTACTCTGCTGCCCTGATGGTCTGCGACACCGCTGCCCCCAAAGACTATGACAACCACTTATATTTGTAGAGCTGTGTTGGACTGTCCCATTGCATATGCATGGGGTTTAACTCTTCCAAATGTCCTTCATGTGTAACTTGCCCCAAGCTGATCCTCACAAAGTCCTCTCAGGTGGGGAGGATATGTGGAATTATTTCCATTTCATGAATGCTGCACCTGAGGCTCAGAAAGGTAAAGCAGGCTGGCCAGAATGAGAGGCCTAGACAGGTTTATTTTCTCATGGCTGACGGTTCAGGCCACTGTTCTCTGTATCAAGATGTTCCTATGAAGAGAGACCCAAAGTTCTCCTCTCTCGATACTTATGCACCTTGATGGAATTGCTTACTTAGTGACAGGCTGGCCAGAATGAGAGGCCTAGACAGGTTTATTTTCTCATGGCTGATGGTTCAGGCCACTATTCTCTGTATCAAGATGTTCCTATGAAGGGAGACCCAAAGTTCTCCTCTCTCGATACTTATGCACCTTGATGGAATTGCTTACTTAGTGACTCTTTGGATGCCAGACGGCACATTGAGGGCAGGAACTCTGCCCCTCACATACATCTCTGCACACCCAGAACTCAAGGTACTCCATAAGTAGCTGCAAGTGGATGGTGCTCTAAGGAACGGAAGACTCAGATTCCAGTTCCAGAACTCCCTGACCAGTATTTGGCTATGAGTGCCACCTCTGCTGTGCCCAAACCCCTCCATCTGAAAAATAGAGACGTTGGATTAGACACCCCAAAGAAGTGCCTGACATTTTAGAAAGACGTGGGTCTACATACCCGCTCCTCCATTTATTGCTGGGTAACCTTACGGAGGTTACTTAGTATCCCTAAGCCTCAGCTTCCTCCATCTGAATGACACAGAGAATAAAAATATCCCCCTCCTCCACTGAGTGGTTGTGATAACATAAACAATGTTCACAAATTGCTTAACACAGTGCTTGATACAGTATAAGTGTCTGGCAAATTTTAGCTACAGTTACCTGCAACGACCTTAAAGGAAGGCGCTCCACACCCTATCTTTGAGAAGCCCCACAATTTCATGACCTACACTTTGAATTCTCATTCACCCACTGTGAGCTGGCTCTGTGGGCCGCGGAGATACACGAGTCTCCCAGCTTGCCTCAAGTCCACGACGGAGATAAGCAGCATCCACGGGCAACCTCCTCGTTCTCCCACTTGGCTTCCAAACAGAGCAACTGAACTGCAGAGATTGGAAGGGAGAGGAATAGGGATGCAGAAGAAAGAGGAGGGAGGGAGATGCGAGGCCATATCAGTTTTGCAAAAGAGGATGATTCAAGTAGAATGCGGTACTAATTTAAGTCCCGAAATGACTGATGTATTTTCCATGGTGTTTTATTAATCAGCCTCAGATGGAGCACAATTTGCAAATTTCATGTGGCAGCTATTAAACATTTTCTCCTACGTAAGTAAATGAAAAGGATTTACTAATTCCAGCAGACACTTCATGAATCAGTAATGGGAGTAAGCGCCTAACACAGGCAGACATATAGAAGCTGCTTGGAAGGCAAGGCAGCACTCAGAACACGCTAAATTGATTTAATCCCTCCCACACATCCCAAGCCCCAGAAGACTTGATAAATACTGATGCAGTGGCACAAGGCAGTGACTGTTGGGACAAGAGTCCAGTTAGAGTGCTGGTGCTCCTTTCCTCCCAGAGGGGTGGTTCTGGAGGGACTGACCAGGGCTTGATGCTGGCCCAAGAGGCTGGACCTGGGCCCATCCCCACTTCCAAAGCCCATTCTGCTGCATGGTGCATTTGGGTAGAACTCCCCTTGCACAGAGAAGAGCATGCCTCAGGAAGTCTTCTTTCTTTCCTGCCCTCTCATCTCTCCTAAGCCAACCTTCTGCAAAAATCCCATCCTTAGGGTTGTCTTTTTGTGCCAATAATTATAATGTATACCTCATGCCTTTCAAAGAAGGTTTATTTAATGTGCCATTGATGGCAACTCAATGAGGTCCACAAGCAGGGATTATTCCCTCCATGGGATAAGGAAAGAATCAGAAGCCTAAGGAAGTGAAGTGCTTTGTTCAGGTCATAGGGCTGACGTCGAGGAGAGGCCTTCTGACCCTCTACAGAGGGCAGGAAGCCTAAGACACTAAAACAGAGGCCCCACCCACACACCTGCTAATAGACCTCGACACCCTGGGGATAACAGAGACAGAGCATGAATTTGGCATCCAAGAGGCACAGCTCTGCAACTGACTGGCCAGTCAGGTCTCCTCTCTGGGACTTGGTTTATATACTTGTAAAATGACAGCTTTGGAACTCAGTCCACTCCAGCAGAAAGATCTAAAATAGGATGCATTTTCCTCCCCAGAGGAATATTTTGTTAGGAAGGAACCTGAAGGAAGGAGTAGCCATGGTGGGAAGGAAGGAATCTGGGGACTCTTGAAGGTGCCCAGCAGGGGGGACCAGCTGTCCTGGCAGAATCATCCCGATGCTCTGCAAGCCATGTTGTGGGATGTGATGTGGGTTGCCCGTGTTCTCTTCTGGTTCTTTAGCCTTGATTTCTTTCCTTTCAATTGGAGCCAACTTCATTTTGTGACTTTGCAGGTATTCATTTAGCATCTGCTTTGTGCCAGGCTCTGTGCCAGGCTCCGAGGATGCACAGTAGAACTGGACGGGCTGTTCTGCAGACTCCATGAGAGGAACAGATGTGTTGTGGATAGTACAAAAAGAAGACCTACCTTTAACCCAATTACACTCCACCTCATGCCAGTTCTCATGACTCACATGACAGTTCCCTCTCAAGTTTAACTGCTTTAAATGCAGTGCCTGTGAGCCACCTTTCCCTTCCTTACTCTTCCTGAATGCTGCACTGACAATGCCTCATTTGAGGGTCACCTCCTCTGCAGCACTTGCTCCTGCCACCTCCTGTCCACCAGACTCATGTCCACACCCAGTGCCACAACATGCCTTGCGATTCTCAGTGCAGCATGACAAATCATCCCTCTGTTTGACTGTGAGCCCTTTGGACAGAGCAGGCACGTACCTTGCACATTACCACTGAATCTCCAGGCAGAGAGCATTTCCTGGCCTCAGTAAATGTTTGTTGACTGAATATTTTTTTTCTATGAGGTCTGACAGGAAAATAGACTAAGAAAAGATATCAATACCATCCAGCCTCTGGCACCTATAGTTATAGGAAACATTAAACACAGCCCAGCCCCTAGCCAGATTAACATAAATCCACACACTGAAGACCTATTTATTTCAGTTTCTGTTGTCCAATGCAACATGCCAGGCTTTCAACAAAAAATTGCAAAACATGCCAGAAGGCAATAAAAACACAGTCCGAGGAGACAACGCAATCATCACAACCAGACTCTGATGTGACACAGATGTTAGAATTATCAGACAGGGAATTTAAAGTAAGTATAATCAATACATTAAAGGTGCTAATGGAAAAGGTAGATGACATGCAAGAACAGATCGATAACATCAGCTGAGAGGTGGAAACTCTAAGGAAGAACCAAAAGAAAATGTTAGAGATCAAAAAAAAGAAAAAAATACACGATGTAACAGAACCAAAGAACATCTTCAACATGCTCATTAGTGGACCTGATGCAGCCGAGGCAAGAATTAGTGAGCTTGAAGATAGATTGGAGGAAACTTTCCAAACTGAAATCAAAAAGAAAAAAATAAGTAAATAAAAACAGGACATCCAAGAACTGCAGAACAATATCAAAAGATGCAACATACATGTAATGAGAGTACCAGAAAAGGAAGAAAGCAAGACTAGAGCAGAGGGAATACTTGAAGTACTAGTGATGGAGAGTTCTCCCAAGTTAATGGTAGACACAAAACCACAGGTCCAGGGCTGGCTGGTGAGCTCAGCTGGTCAGAGCGCCGTGCTGTAACATCACGGTCAAGGGTTCGGGTCCCCACACAGCCAGCCGCAAATGAAAACAAAAAGAAGACTGCAGACCCAGGAAGCTGAGATCCAGACACAAAACTATGGCCCAAGCAGGGTAAATGTCCATCCAGAACAGTCAGAGGAGACTTACAGAGACTAGGGCACTGTGGGCTCCCAGCACCTGTGCCAAGTTCGCCCTCATCTGTACAACCACCACATGGCCATAACCCACAGACTATTTGGACAGTTTCCCAGAATTGCTGACTCCAGACTCCATAGTAGTGGGCCCGGTGACTGGGCCACCTTGCTGGGGACGCATCTCACTAGAAGAAAATCTTAGAGGGTGTGCCATCTGTTGGGGTACCTGGTGGTGGCAGAACAGAAACTCTGCTGCTTGAAAGTTTGGTTTACATAGTATGGCTGGCTCAGGCACCAAAGGAGTTTATTGTGCAGATCTGGGGCAGCTCATGAATCATCAGGAAGGCCAAGAAACAGGCAAGAATTAAGGAGCTGTCAGCCAGAAGCACGGTCTAGATCATCCCACCATGCCAGGGCACTGCCGCCACTGCCACTCCCCACAGACAGCCCCCTCGGGGCTGCACTTGGCCTGGTGCCCACGTGGCACAGCCACATGAGGAAGAGGCCTCTCTTGCCCCTGCCCCTGCCCCTGGGGCGTCTGAGGTTACATGCTCATTCCCATCATCCACGTCCACAGAGAAAGGCAGTTCCAGGGCTTTATGACCTTTGTTATTGGAAAGCAGTGTCTGTCCCCTCCAGACTCCTAGGGCGAGGAGCTCCCCAGATATAGGGAGGTGGTTCGGTGCTGGGCAGCCACAGTGGCGTCCTCCCCCCAGGACTCTGAGGAGGGACAGAGCAGGCTGGCCCACGCCTCATCCCCAGCTCACCTTTAGAGCAGCTATGGACCCGGTGAAGCGAATGACCCAATCTAAAGGGAAAGAAAAATCTCGAATCCAAAGTTCGAATCCAAGGCTCACACCATCCCATTGCCAAAACTATCAGAGGAATACCATGCATTTCCCAGCTGCCCGTGTCAACAGCACACAGTCCCGCAACCCCCTTGTCTGATCCGTACAGTCAGCTGGATCAGAGGCTCCCACACGTGCCCTTCTCACGGATGAGGGTGTCGGGGGTGAGAGGCTCGCAGTGGCTGGGCAAACGCCACCTACCTTTTGCTCAGAGCTGTGACCGGTGCTAGTTACGTTTTCATTTTCCCTCACCCTTGAGATGACACATTTCTGGGCTGGGCAGGTGGGGATTGCCACAGGGATGGGGCTTCTGTTCCTACAAGAGGCGGTTCCTTGTTTCATTCAACTTTGTTGGCTGTAATGTTTTGCACATAGAGAGCTCTGCCAAACGCCATCCAGACTCATGCATTATTTACCAGCTAATGTCACAACGGTGCTGTGACGGGCCGGCCTCCTCCCACCCTGGCCCCTCTGTCCCAGGGTGCCGAGAGCTCTGCCAGCTCCACGTGAGCTGCACGCCTGGGTCGGCCTCACCAGCTGTGGCTCTGCTGTCCACCCTGAGCACAGAACGTCTGTGGCCAAAACAGAGTGTAGCTGGCAGGAGAACAAAGACCCGGTTCATCTCAGCTCACCCAGCTAAGATGGAGAATAGACGAAGGGTCTTTGTCATCCACCATTTAAATCCACGCATGCCCTCTGCCCTTCAAAGCTTCTCTTCCCTGAGTCTAACCCCAAATTTCATTGCATCTCCCCTGTTAACTCCTCCCACTGCTGGGAAGGATGATCCGATCTGCTCACTGGCCTGTCCCATGCTCTTCATTGTCATCTTTGTCTGCCTTATTCTGCTGCTCTTTCCTCTTGCACCTGTTCGTAGAGCCGTCCTTAAGTGCAGCTCATACCTGGTTGTGCCCATCCTTTACTCAGTAACCTCTTGCATGGTATGACGTCTAGAAAGAGTTAATGAGGCTCATCTGGGGCATGTGAGGAGCGTCAGGGTGATAACGGGCGACGTATGGAAGAGCGGGCTCAGAGGCGTGGAGCGCAGAGTGGCCGTGCGCAGGGAGAACAGTGTCGGGAACGTCCGTCTGGGAGAGAAGCTTCATTGCGCCGTTTATGGAAATAGGGCCCATTTTGCATGAAATATATCAAATATTGACACATTAGGAAGCCCGTGGGGCAGCTTATTGAGGACGCCATGTGGCTGGAGAAACCACCCTTGAGAGAGGCCTGGGTCAGCTGTCCCAGACAGCTGAGAAGGAACCCTGCCTGTGCAGAACTCTTGAGGCCAGGAGAAGGGAGGTCTCAAAAATAGAAAGTATAGAGGGGGAGAAAGGAGCAATGGAATGACAACATCCTCCCCAACATGGAGACGACCTGAGAATAAACAGGACGAAAACAGGAGCCAGGAAGAGCAGAAACGTCCATCCCTCGACAACAAGCTCTTGGAGTCACGGAAGCCACGTTTGTCATTTTCAAGTGGCCTTGCCTCCTGGGAGAGCTATCGTGGACGTACACTCTGACGAAGGGTAGAAAATACATGTGCGAGGTTCTGGGGGCTTGGGTGGCATTATTCACAGGAGACGTTTCCACATGCCTCCCTTAGAGACTCAGTCCCCCTCACGTTTATAGGTTGAGTCCATTTACAAAAATGCATTTCGTACCTGACTGCAGGAGGTACCTGCATCATCGTCCCTGGCCTTCCAGCTCCTGTCCCTGTCACTGTCCTAAAGCTACAGCGGGCTGGCCTCATTCTCCGCCTTCACAGACCCACGGCCCCTCTGCAGGACCTCCTCAGCTTGACGCACTCCTCTCCCCATCCTCCAGGAACCTTCTTCCAGCTTCCGTCTCCCACTAGAACTCCATTTCCTTAGCTCCTGCCTGGGGGCTCTGCTCGGCTGCTTCTGTCTCTTCCTGGGGGTCTCACCCCTCCAGTGCCTTTGCTCCCACATCTGTGTCCATGGACTTCCTGGCTCCCACAGCTGTTCCTGACCTGCTGTGCCCCATCCTTCACTTAAATGCAGAGCTCTGTGCCCGTGTTGCTTGGAATAACTGAAATAATGCTCATTGTATTTTCTTCCAAACTGACTCTGCCTCAGACTTCCCTGAGGAAGGCGCCATCTGGTTTCCTGCAGCATCTCCACAGCTTGGAATCACCCTTGACCCTGCCTTTGCCCACTCCTGGAGCCCCAGTGAGCATGTGAGCTCCCCTCCTTTCTCAACCCCCACTAATTGGTACCCGTTCTGAGCCGGTTACTGTGCTGGGCTCTGGGACTGAGAGCCAAGTGAGACATGGTCCTTGTCCTGGAGTGAAGCCCCCAGCAGTGCTGCAGTGCCTGGCGTGGGAAGAGCCTGTGCCCCACTTGGGCTGGTTGGCTCCAGCTGACGGTGGCACAGTTTGCTGACCTCTGTCTGCTGGACAGTTACCATCTTCTCCGAGTGTGCTATGCCATGAGAAAAATGTTGGCAAGCTCTGTGAAACCAACTTGGTTTCATTTGGAAGAGGAAGATGTAAACATGAAAGCTAAATTCCATCTTGCCTTTTCTATCTCCAGTTCCAGCTCCCTGGACCAGGGCTCCTCCACTCACACCTGAGTGTCTCCTGGAGTCTCCCTGTTGTCATTCCCACCTTCTGTCCTTGGCACTCCATCGTATCTTCAGTCTGCTGTGCTGGAAGCAAGTCTGGGTGAGGCATCCAGACAGCTGTCAGCTCAGCTCCACCCTGGGGCACCACGGACTCGGATGAGTGGATTCCCAACTCACCTCTGCTCAGTGCACCTCCATCTCCCCTTCCTTTCCAGCCACATCCTGCTCTGCCCACCTGAAAGTCACCCTGCCTACCTGAACGTGGCACCCACTGCCTCCCGCAGCCCTAGGCTTCCCTGCCTTGGTCCCCTCTTTTGCAGTTCTACCCATGGGGAACTTCTGTCTGCCTCATTTCTGCCCCAAAACACTTTTAGTCTTTCAAGAGTCACATCAGGAGGCTGAGGCGTTTTTATGCAGAGGGCACCTTGAGTGCCTTTCCATAATCTCCCAGAGTTCCTGAGGCAGGGTACGTTCCATGCACCCCCACAAAGGGTTGCACGGTGTCAATGGGAACAATTATGGTGAAGAAGATCGTGGCAGTGGTGATGAGGGCAGTGACAGTGGCAGTTATGACAGTGATGATGGGATGACAATGGCGATGATGGTGATGGTGGTGGTGGTGGTGGTGATGATGGCAGTGATGGCGATGGTAATGTTGGTGGTGATGATGGCAGTGACAGTGGCAGTTATGACAGTGATGATGGGATGACAATGGCAGTGATGATGGCGATGATGGTGATGGTGGTGGTGATGATGGCAGTGACAGTGGCAGTTATGACAGTGATGATGGGATGACAATGGCAGTGATGATGGCGATGATGGTGATGGTGGTGGTGATGATGGCAGTGACAGTGGCAGTTATGACAGTGATGATGGGATGACAATGGCAGTGATGATGGCGATGATGGTGATGGTGGTGGTGATGATGGCAGTGACAGTGGCAGTTATGACAGTGATGATGGGATGACAATGGCAGTGATGATGGCGATGATGGTGATGGTGGTGGTGATGATGGCAGTGACAGTGGCAGTTATGACAGTGATGATGGGATGACAATGGCAGTGATGATGGTGGTGGTGGTGGTGATGGCAATGATGGTGATGATGGTTATTATGGTGATGATGATGGTGGTGGTGATGGTAGTGGCGGTGATGACAATGGTGATGATGGTGATGGTCATAATGATGATGACAGTGATGGTGATGGTGGTGATAATGGCGATACTGGTGATGATGGGGATGATGGCAGTGGTGGTGACAGCAGCGGTGACGATAAGGAGCAGCATCTGCTGTGTCTGCAGAGCCAGACCTTGCCCACCCTTCTGGAAAGCGCATATGTTAACGTTCTTGGAGACCTCCTGAAGGAGCAAGAGCACATCAGGGGATTAATAGCCACAAATAAGATACACTCTCCTCCTCAAACAGCATCTAATCATCTCATTAAGAGAGGACCAAGATGGAGGGTTGACTAATTGCAAACAGCTTTTCCCTCCTCTCCTCTCTTCCCCACGCCTCCCCCCCACTCACTCACACACGGGCACTCTGCCTTCCATCCACTCTAACCACAGGCAAAGGATAATGACTCATAGGAAATTGCCAAGCAGTTAAGGCAGTGCTCCTGGAATTAGGGGGAATTCGACGAGAACCCAGCTGGGGGCTGAACAGAGGAGGAGTCTCCAGCGGCTGCTCCCACACCTGGCGTTTGCTGCAGCGCCTGTGCTCTGAAGCTGCAGACGGCACTGAGGGAGCCGGATCTCTTTCTTGGACGATAAGATGAGCATTCTGAGAGACAAGGCTGGGGAGAACTGGGGACCCCGTGGCCCTCTCCACAGGAGGTCCAAGCCGTGGGTGCAGAGCCATTGCAGCCGTGCAGCTGTGGAGATGTCCACTCAGAGTCATCTCTCACTGTACCTGTGTCCTGTGCCCTATGGCCCTGAAGAGGTAGCCTATGACTGAAGGGGTTCCTAGATCAGTGAGGACTTGGTTTGTGGCTGGCAGCACCCTGGAGCTGATGGCTTTGTGGAGAACAACACCATCCTGGGCTGTGTGCCCCTGTCCCCAGGCCTGGCCACTCTCACTGCAGCAGCAGCCAGTTTCCCGCAGGGACCTTCTCAGCACGCTGGCTCAGCTGCTCGGAAGACCTCGTGTCTTCCACCCTGGCATAATGGGTTGAATTGGGTCCCCCCAGAATCCATATTTTGAGATGCTATATATAACCCCTATATTTGAGATGCTAACCCCATTCTGAGAATGTAACCTTATTTAGAAAGAGGGCCGTTGCAGATATAATTAGTTAACTTAAGATGAGGTCATTAGGGTGGGCCCTCATCCAATATGACTGGTGTCCTCATAAAAAGTGGAAATTTGGAGACAGATACACACAGGTAAGATGCCTCGTGAAGATAGACAGTCATCTGCAAGCCAAGGAGAGAGGCCTGGGACAGATTCTTCCCTCACGTGCCTCAGAAGGAACCCACCCTGCTGACACCTCGACTTCAGACTTCCAGCCTCCAGAGCTGTGAGACCCCCCCGGCACGTGGCCCTCTGATACAGCAGCCCCAGGATTCCCCCATGCCTGGACGTGGGCACGTGTGCAGATTCCTGCCAGGCACTCAGGGATGCGTGACCCAGGACAGTGAGGGAGCTCACAGAGTGCTGCAGAAACACTCCCCTCCAAGCCTGCAGAAGGCACATTCCCGGGCCTCTCCCAGGTCCCAGCTGACAGAACTCCAGTTGTGCACAGAGGAAACTGGCTCAGGAACACCCCTTGTGTTGCTGTTCCTTCTCTCCATGTGCCTGGCTCCTGGTCACCCACTCCTGTCCCTGAGAAGGACATCTCAGAAAACTGGTTTCAGGCCCTGCTTTCCAGGGACACACCAGCTGTGACGTGCACACTGTCACAGAAAAGGGAGCCCACCTCATGACCTTGTCAGTTCAAGGAGTGAAAGAAAAGGGGGCTTCGACTGCAAGCTGCTGTGGGGTCACGTGGCCTCAGAGACATGTCGCGTTTCTGTCTGTTGTGGCTGTGGGGCTGTGATGACTAGTCCTTTGTGTCCTGCTGGTGGCAGATGCTTAGGATATATGGGCCAGGCGGCGACCAGGATGTGTGGTCATGTGGCTTTGCAGTAGCTCCCTGAAGGCTCTCCATGCGGGGGGCTGAAGAAAAGCCCCCTGTGTCCCTCTGGTGCCTGGATTCGAGCCTCGGTGGGGACGCGCCCATGAAATGAGAAGAAAAGAAGGTTTTCTGGTCAGTTTGGGGTAACTTTGACTTAGGGGTGGGAGACAGTTTCCGGCATTAAATCATGTAGACAAATTCGATGTATTCTTGTTGCTGAAAACATATTGATTTGACTCTGATACTTGACAGATTGTACAATGCACCACTGATTTAATAACAGCTTGTTGAGGGCGAATGAGAAACACTACATTTAATACACACACAAAACTTTTCAGGACAGAGCCTCCATCCCCTACTGCATCTTCTGAACAGCAAAGCTGGGGTCAGTTTTTCTTCACAGTCAGAGTCTCAGGCGTCTTCCTGGGCTCTTCTGTCAATGGCGGTTACTCATGGCATTAGGTGATAGGTGGCTTTTAATACAGACTTAACTTTCTTGGCACATTAAGGCATTATGAGGCAATCTGGTATGTATGGAAGATTACTAGGGTTTCTCCTAAATCTCACATTTGGTTAAAATTAAGTCCTCTTTTTTCTCCATTGAAAAAGTGCTGCACATGAACACACAGCGACCAAATGATAGTCCTTGAGGGTGGAGGCAGCGGGGGTCTGAAATCCTGCTTAATAATGATCTGTGGCAATGTGACAGATAACCACAAACACAGTGGCTTAAAACAACACAGACATATCATCTCACAGCTTCCGTGGGTCAGAAATCTGGGCACAGGGTAGGTGGGTGCTCTGCTCAGGGTCTCACAAGTCTGCAGTGACGGTGTCAGCCAGACTGTGGTCTGCCTCGACTCGAGGTCCTCTTTCAGGCTCACTCATGTGGTTGGCACAATTTGGCTCCTTGTGGTTGTAGGACTAAGGTCCCCTGTGGTGCCTCCAGGGACAGCTGACACCAGGGCACCTCCTTCCCTCCAGGCTGGCAGGAGAGGCTCCCTCCGTGTGCCACACTGAAGTCTTGTGTAAGGTACCATAGTCATGGGAGTGACATCCCCACCATCTGCTGTGCCACAGAACCCAATCAGGTGCTTGATGGATTATCCCATTATATTTGCATTCCTGTCCACACTCAAGGGGAGAGGATTCTGCAGAGTGACTAGACAGAGGGGAGACAGGATCTCGGAGGCCATCCTATAATTCTGCCAGCCACACTCCCCTTCCCTCCTGCCAAGCTCTCTGGGGTGGGAGCAAGCTGGGGGGTTGTACACATTCTTTCTGCTATTCGCACCCTCAGAGTCCTCGTGGTGGTGGCCCAGCCAAGGGTTGGTGTGAGGAGGGTAGGATGCCCAGGTCACCTCCTTGGCCTCAGGACACAGGCTGGACATCCCCAACCCTGGATCATATGACCAGCGTCCTCTGAAGGCAGGAGGTAGAAGATGGATAGGGATGGCTTTTCTATTCCTGCACAAAGACTTCAACCACGGGTCATAGAGTCACGCTGTGCCTTCTTCCCCAGCTCCCTGAAGCCGATTCCCCACCAGGAGCGTGAGAGTTGTAGCCATAAATGGCCACTAACCGAGTGCCTGAAATGCAATTCTCTAACCTTCAGAGACATGATTCACTATTACAGGCAGCGACGGCCGTGTGAAGTGAGAGAGAGGTCGTTCTGTACAGCCACGGTGAAAGACCATCGGGCAGAGTCTTACGAAGCTGAACATAGCCTTACTGTATAATCAACCACACCCATAGGTATTTACCCAACTGATTTAAAAACATATTCACACAAAAATCTGCATGTGGATGCTCATAGCAGCTTTTTATTATAATCACCAAAAATACGTTATTTAATAGGTGAGTGAGTGAACAGACTAGCACATGCACACAGTGGAATACTATTCAGCAATGAAAAGGAAGGAGTTATTGAGCCTTGAAAAGACAAAGATGAATCTTAAGCACATTGTTATGTGAAAGAAGTCAGTCTAAAAAGGCTGCACACTGTCTGATTCCATTTAGTTGGCATTCTGGAAAAGGCAAAGCTGTAGACACACTTCACAGACGAGTGGTTGCCGGGGGCTTGCAGAGGTTTGCCCAGGTGAAGAACAGGGGATTTCTCAGGGTGGTGAAGTGATTCTGGGTGATCCCGTAATGGTGGTTAGATGACACTTTGCATCTGTCAAAACCCACAGAAATTTTCAGCACCAAGATTGAATGATAACATATGCAAATTTTTTAAATATTTAAGAGTTCGAGGTGTCTCAGAATGAAATGAAAATTGTGTCACAGTGGTCTAACTACGTTACAAATGTATGAAGCGACATCACTGAAGAGGCTGAGGAGAGAGGCGTGGACCTAAGTAACTTTGGAATTGACCGTGTCTACAGGACTAAAGACAGAAGGAACTGCACAGAAGTACTGTGCTCTAGTTAAAACATTGTTTCCCACATGGATATGGTTTAACAATTACGAGACTACTACACACATATCCTTGAGCAATTCAGTAAACACATGCAGGTGGTGGGAGCCAGGTTTGTCACCGCTGAAGTGGGAGTTCACAGAAAAACTAGAGGAGGAGGCTAGAATGATCCATGTGGTAAGGGATTAGTGTTGGGGACATCAGTATAAAATCATGATTAATAGAGACGCAGATACATGTGGAACTATTTATAGATATGTGTACAGACATGGGTTAGGAGACACACCTGGATCCACTGCTCTGTGAGCTGAGACCTAGCAGCAGTGACACCCCAGTAGCAATGAGCACACTCGGTGCCCAGAGGTTGGTCTCTAAAACCATTCTCCAATTAAAAGAACCTGGGCTCCCTGGAGAAATGGCTGAATCTAGGGCTGGGGGCAGGAAACATATGAGGTGAGTCTGGAGCACCTCATAGTGCCAGAAAGTAAGTGAGTGCTCAAACAAAAACACAATGACGGTGTGTGTCCAAAAGACACAGAAGCCAACCAAATGAATTCCCTATGTCCAAAGCTGGAACAATTTGAGCAAACTGTGGTAAACAATGTAGTAGTGGATTATAACCCAGAGTGCAAAATAAATACCAACAAGTCCATATAGATATAAATGATTGAAAATACAAATAAACAGGGAAGAACAGGCAAAGCTCCCACGCCAAAGAATCCCACATAATTTATGAAGATCTTCTACCCTCGAGGAGCTGGAGCATAGCTCCCCACGGCTCAGTGTGGGCTGCTCAGGGTCACCTCCCTCCAAAGAGTGCAGAGCGAGCGTGTGGGGGTGGGCAAGGAACCGCAGTGCAGAAATGCCAACAAACAGCACTTGGTGAGGTGGTCCAGGTCCACACCATCGGCCTTAAGTCGTGTTGACAGCATGCACCTGTTATGGTCTAAATACCTGCGCAACCCACATTCATGTGCCGAAACCTTAACACCAATGTGACGGTATTAGAAGGCAGGGCCTTGGGAAGTGGTGAGGTTTGAGGACGCAGCCCTCATAAATGGGATTAGTGCCCTATGGTGACACCCCAGGGAGCTAGCTAGTCCCTTCCACCATGTGAGGACACAGCTAAAAGTTGCCATCTATGAGAAAGTGGGTCCTCACTAGACACCAAATTTGCTGGCACCTCGATCTTGGACTTTCCAGCCTCTGAAACTGTGAGAAATACATTCGTGTCATTTATCAGCTACCCAGTTTATGGTATTTTGTGATAGCAGCCCGAACAGCCTGAGACAGTGCCCTTGACACAGGTGCTGGGAAGGGCTGTACCTGTGTGCACTTTCTCTCCAAACCCATAATCACAAGAAAAACGTCACACAAACCCCAATAGAAGGACATTCTACAAAACACCTGACCAGTACTTCTCACAACTGTCAAGGTCATCAAAAACAAAGACAGTCTGAGAAACTGTCACAGCTGAGAAGAGTCTGAGACAGGATGACTAACTGTCTTGTGGGATCCTGGATGTGGTTCTGGAACAGAAAAAGGTTAAAAAGGGTGGAAATCTTAATAAAGTATGGACTTCAGTTAATAATAATGTATTAATTGTGACAAATTCGTGATGCTAATATGAGATGTTAATAATAGGGTAAACCAAGTTTGGGGTGTCTGGCAACTCAGTAATATTGCCGCAACTTTTTTATAAATCTAACAGTATTTTAAATCTAAAAGTTTAAACACATTCATGCACTGCTCCAGGACAGACGCTGTACCCAGCGTCAGGCAGGCCTTCCCCTGCGTGGGTAACGATGCCACCTCCCGGAAAGTCCCAGACCGCAAGCACACAGCAGGTGTCTTCATGGCCCCATTCCTCCTTCGTATCGACACTGGCAGGGCCTGGGATTGGCTTTTTGGGGGGAAGGATCATGTCTGGGTTAAAAACTTCCCAGTTTGTTTTTCCTGGTTGGCTTGACGCAGAATTAGTCCCATAGGCCCAAATCCATTCTCACAGGTGCTCACGGCTCACTTCACGTCTGGTGGGAAGCAACCCTGTCCCAGGCCCTCCCCTGACCCCCTGTCCCAGAGAGAATCCACAAATGCTGCCTTCAGGGGCTGTTGTGAGGATTTAGTGAAAGGGCGTGTGTGGCTCACCTGGCACATAATGGGTCTACAGCCAGCAATGTGACTCTTTAGATGATTGTGTCTCCAGCATCTCAACCCAAGCTGTCTCCAAGCCCTCCGTGTGGCAGGCAGGGATGTGCCACCTTTCTTAGGACCAGCAGCCTCTCTAATGACTCAGTACTTCCAGAGTGAGTCACACATGTGGAAGGAGCAGGACCTGGGATTGAAGATTGGGCAGTCGGGGCGGGCAAAGATTTTTTAAATAAGATACACAAAAAACTAACCAAAAGAGAAACGTTGTTAAGTCGGACTCTAAAATTAAGAACTCTGTTCATCGAGGGGCACCTTATCAGAGCAAAAAGGTCAGCCAGACCCTGGAAGAAGATGGTCACAATGTACATACCTGACAATCTGGGACACAGAAAGAAACCCTGCAAATCAATAAGGAAAAGACAGATGACCCATTTTTTAAAAAAAAAGAGGCTAAGGACTTAAACAGGAATGTCACAAACATTATTAATTAGCCATATGAAAATGTGTTTAATGTCATAAGCAAATTAAAACCAGAGTGAGGTATCACTGCACCCCTATTAGAACGGCTAAAATTGAGAAGTCAGACCAAACCGAGAGCTGGCCCCTACGCGCTGAAGGTCGCACACGCTCACTGCCCGAGGCACTGTGCACTGGCGTAGCCCCGCTGGAAGCCCCTTTGGCCAGATGTACCGAAGTGAAACACACCCGTCCCAGGACCTAGCAATCCCAGGAGAAGCGAGTCTGCGTGTCCATGGAAAAGGCGTGTGTGAGAATGTTCGGAGTAGCTATGATTTCATCAACACAGTTCATCCAGCAGGTTTGCACGGAGAGCCAGGCTCGATGCGAGAATGTAGGCATACAGAGATAAATATGTCCAGGTCCTCACCCTCCACGTGGTCCAGAGGGAAACAGGAATTGTGAAGGTGTGGGGGCTGTGTGGTCAGAGAGGAACAGCCCGACCAGGCTCAGGAGGCTGCAGGGAGCTTTCCCCAGAGTTGGCAATATGCTGGCTGTGGGTGGGTGCAGGAGGGGCTCTGGGCAGAGGGAAGCCTGGACGAGGGGCTACACGGGGAGGGGAGCAGGAGGGAAGGCCATGGGAAAGCTGCTCACCGCCCTCAGGAGCCTCTAGCCAGCACAGGGACTCCATGCCACCTGGGGGGGATGGAATTAACCAGAACAGACAGGCAGAAATGGAGAGAAGACATTGTTTTATGTGACAGTCTTGTGGTTTTGCATGTGCACCATGGAAACTGGCAGATGCTATGCCTAAGGGCCTTCTCCCTTCCCGCCCCCCTCCTGGAAATGGTTGTTAAGCATTTGCCAGCACCCCACTGGGTCCGTGTGGCATTTGTACCACAGGATGTCCACTCACTCCTGTAAGGCAGGATCCCTAGGTGAGCCTACTCCCCAAATATCAGGCCCTTTACGTATGAGCCACAGGCTGCCAAACTGTCTGATGGTAGCCTGGGTGAGAGGGGCCATTGGAAAGACACCTTCAGGCTTGTTCTGCTCTCCAGGGGCCACCACAGTGTAACAGGCTGAGAGCACACAGCCTCAGCGCACTGGTTAGGGCGCTCCTTACCAACCCTAGTCACCAACCAGCACCCCACAGCCCTGGAACCCTGATGGTAGCCTGGGTGAGAGGGGCCATTGGAAAGACACCTTCAGGCTTGTTCTGCTCTCCAGGGGCCACCATAGTGTAACAGGCTGAGAGCACACAGCCTCAGTGCACTGGTTAGGGCGCTCCTTACCAACCCTAGTCACCAACCAGCACCCCACAGCCCTGGAACTGGGATGGGCCACACAGAGCCAGTTTCCCATAGGAGGGACAGAGTCCAGTGCCTTGTGCTGGATTCTCCGGGACTATCGTCTTATACCTCATTTCCTTCCAGGTCCATCAGAGGAGCATGGGGGGCTGGGGGGGACCTCCCAAGTGAGAGCAGGACTGAGCCTGTCCCGTGGCTCCAAAGGAGCAGATGTCAGAAGGACAAGCCTCAGAGAAGAAAGACCCTCAAAATCTTATCTCCATGCTCCGCTCCCTGGTGCAGCGGCCATAAAAATTGTTTTGGGTCACAGAGAGTTTGGAGAATCAGATGAGGTCTATGGGCCCTCTCCAGAAAAACTCACAGATGCACACACACACACACACACATGCACACATGCACTCACAATTTTCCTATGATTCCTGTGATTTCTAGGGTTCATGGACCACCCACTGCAATCAAAGTCCATGGAACCATGTCAAAAACCTTCGCATCAGCACGTGTCATTAATAGCAAAGAATAAATGACTGAAAAGATAAAATTAGATGTCTACCTCATCACAAATACAAAAATAAATTCCAGATGGACGGAAGACCTAAATGTGAAACGCTAAACTGTGAAATGTTTAAAAAAAGCACAAGAGGATGTTTTCATCGCATCTTGGTGGGAACAAGACAATAAACGCACAAATCAGAAAAAGCGAAATGACCCAGTAGAGAAGTAGACAGAGGACAGGAATGGGCAATTCGCAAGCGAGGAAACCCAGATGGCCCACAAAGACGTGGGAAGGTGCTTGTCCCCACCGGTAACCAGAGAAAAGCAAAAGAAAGCCACAGCGACACACCACTCCACATCCATCAATTGCCAAACGCGGGTGAGTCTGACAACACCCAACACTGGCAGAGCGTGGAGAAACAGGAGCCCTTCCATGTCACTAGTAGGCGGGAAAATGGCTAGAACCACACTGAAGAACAATTTGGCAATTCCTACAGAAGTTGACATTGCCACACAGCCCGGCAAGTCCACTTTCAGGGGATTTCCACAGCCATTCCTGCGTGTGTGCGAGTGTTCAAGCTTCATCGTAGAGTATTATTCACAGTAGCAAAAATGTCAGCAAAGAAAAGTCTCTGATCAGGCAATGGATAAACGTTTGTTCTTCGCACCATGAAATATTCAATAGTAGTTAAAACAAGTAAACTACATTTGCCTCTATCAGCGTGGGTAAGTGTCCAAAACATAACATTGAGTGAAAAAGGAAAAAACAAGTACCGACGGGACATGCACAGGCTCACACCACCAGGTGCTTCGTCGTGATGCACAACGCAGCCGTCTACACTGCTGGCGAGTGTGCACTGGCTTCAGAGCAGCCTTGGCCTGAGGAGAGGAGGGCAGGCACGTGACGGGGGGCACCCACATCTGCAAGGGGGTCTTTGTTTTGTCTTTTTAGGAGAAACTGAAAGCAAGTATGCTTAACTGCTAACACCTGTTTATACTGGGTAGCATTTACGTAAGTGTCAGTACTATGTTTTGTACTTTTCTGCATGTTGGAAATCTTTCACAGATTTTTTTTTAACTTTTTAAAACAGCAAATGATTGCTAAAGTATCCGGGTTTCCCTCCCTCTGCTCTGTGGTTTATCCGCCTAGGCTGGACACAGCAGTACATGGACTGCCCAAGCAGGCCGGGCCACGCCTGGAGAGAGTGAGTCCACAGGAGGCAAGCGGTCACAGGAGGAGGAGGGGGTCCTCTGGGTGGTCAGCAAGGCCCCATCTGGGCCCCAGCTTCATAGATCCAGTCCCTGTCTACACCTGGAGCCAGAAAGAAGCAGAAAATGGGATCGGGGCCCTTTGCCCAACCCTTTCCTAACAATTCCGTCTCCCAGGGTCTGCATCCCACTCCTCTGTGATTTGCCCACATTTTTGGAAGGAATTTCTGTGACTGGGTTATGACAAGTGTCCTGAAGGAAATAGAGGGTGCTGTGGAGGTAAAAGGTAAACAGGGTAGATTTCTATGAGGATCTGACATCTGAGCTGAGAACTGAAGAAAAGAAAGCAATTTGGGAATTTTTTTTTCAGGCAGAGAAAAAAATAAATCGCAAAGACTCCTGAATCAGGAAAGGATTTGGTGAGCTCCAGATCCCATAGGAGCCCAGTGTGGCTGGAGCATAATCAGGGTTGGAGGGATTGGAAATAATGTAGAAGAGACAGGCTGAGCCCTGATCCTCATCACTGCCTGTCCCCTAATTTTTCACATGCTGACTCCTGACCCCAGTCACACACTGAGCCATGGTCACAGACTGAGACTTGACCCTGGCACACACTGAACTTTGATCCTTGTAACAAACCAAACTCTGATCCCCGGTCACAGAGCGAGCCCTGATCTCTGGTCAGACTTGCCCTAACTTTTTAAAACAGCAAATGATTGCTAAAGTATCCGGGTTTCCCTCCCTCTGCTCTGTGGTTTATCCGCCCAGGCTGGACACAGCAGTACATGGACTGCCCAAGCAGGCCGGGCCACGCCTGGAGCAGGTGAGTCCACAGGAGGCAAGCGGTCACAGGAGGAGGAGGGGGTCCTCTGGGTGGTCAGCAAGGCCCCATCTGGGCCCCAGCTTCATAGATCCAGTCCCTGTCTACACCTGGAGCCAGAAAGAAGCAGAAAATGGGATCGGGGCCCTTTGCCCAACCCTTTCCTAACAATTCCGTCTCCCAGGGTCTGCATCCCACTCCTCTGTGATTTGCCCACATTTTTGGAAGGAATTTCTGTGACTGGGTTATGACAAGTGTCCTGAAGGAAATAGAGGGTGCTGTGGAGGTAAAAGGTAAACAGGGTAGATTTCTATGAGGATCTGACATCTGAGCTGAGAACTGAAGAAAAGAAAGCAATTTGGGAATTTTTTTTTCAGGCAGAGAAAAAAATAAATCGCAAAGACTCCTGAATCAGGAAAGGATTTGGTGAGCTCCAGATCCCATAGGAGCCCAGTGTGGCTGGAGCATAATCAGGGTTGGAGGGATTGGAAATAATGTAGAAGAGACAGGCTGAGCCCTGATCCTCATCACTGCCTGTCCCCTAATTTTTCACATGCTGACTCCTGACCCCAGTCACACACTGAGCCATGGTCACAGACTGAGACTTGACCCTGGCACACACTGAACTTTGATCCTTGTAACAAACCAAACTCTGATCCCCGGTCACAGAGCGAGCCCTGATCTCTGGTCAGACTTGCCCCTGATCCCTAGTCATGGGCTGAGCCTTGATTCCTGGCCAGAGACTGAGCTCTGATCTCTGGGCACAGAAGTTTTCCTGACCACTAGTCATGGACTGAGCCTAAGATCTTAGTCACATACTGAGCCTTTCTTGTAACTGGCTACAACATGCTGCTTTTGGGGGGGAAAGGTCAGAAAGAGGACTGTAGGTGGCTCTGCAGCGGGAGACTCCACCCTAAGCGTTCGGACAGTGGCCACACCTGGCCTGTCCTCTTGCACGTGGCACA
>NW_007741959.1:22440-23392 GCF_000696425.1 Galeopterus variegatus
GATGCATGGGCATCGCTTTGTAAATAACATGCCTGAATTTTATTCCAGGGCGGATGCCTGCTGTGAACGGACCAGAGCAAGGCCACCCAGGAAGCCCTGGAAAGCCAGCAGGACGGAGCACTGAGCAGCCCCTCCTCTCCCTGGCTCAGGCCCTTAGAGCCCAGGCCTGCTAGGAGCCCAGCCGTGCTCTGGGATCCAGGCTCACTCGCCCCGGGGCTGGTTCTGCAGGCCAAGTGCCTGCGTCAGCTCCCTGCGTCCCCACCGTGCACGGTCGAGTCCGGACCAGGAGGGGTGTCCGGGAGTCTGTGGCCGCTCCCGCTCGTCTCCTCCCTCCCCAGCACACTCACCGAGAGTCCTTCTGACGCAGTGGCCATCTCTCCCTCTCTCTCTGTCTCTGTCTCTCTGTCTCTGTCTCTCTGTCTCCATCTCTCTCTTTATTTCTCTGTCTTTGTCTCTCTATATATATCTCTGTCACTCTGTCTCTCCCTCTCTCTGTCTCTGCCTCCGCCTCTCTGTCTCTATCTCTCCCTGTCCCTGTCTCTCTCTCTCTATTTCTCTTTGTCTCTCTCTCTCTGCTTCTCTCTATCTCTCTCTGTCTCTGTCTGTTTTTGTCTCTCTCTCTCTGTCCCTGTCTCTGTCTCTATCTCTGTCTCTGTCTCTCTGTCTCTCTGTCTGTCTCTGCCTCTCTGTCCTTGTCTCTCTGTCTCTGTCTCTGTCTCTATCTCTGTCTCTGCCTCTCTGTCTCTGCCTCTCTCTGTTTCTCTCTATCCCTGTCTCTCTCTATCTCTGTCCCTGTCTCTCTCTCTGTCTGTCTCTCTCTCTCTGTCTCTCTGTCTGTCTCTGTCTGTCTCTGTCCCTGTCTCTCTGTCTCTGTCTCTATCTCTGTCTCTATCTCTGTCTCTGCCTCTCTCTGTTTCTCTCTATCCCTGTCTCTCTCTATCTCTGTCCCTGT
>NW_007741960.1:0-606 GCF_000696425.1 Galeopterus variegatus
TTATTTTTTGCTAATATCTTTGCAAAGTGTTGTTCAAGATGAAAAGATTTCATCAGAACTCTTGTTGAATTTAGAGAGTTCTTTGTTTTAGTTGCTGCAGTTAAATATGTTGAGTTCTGATGGTCAGAGCATTATCATCTAGAGTTTTATATGGTTTTAAGACATAATATTGGATAATTCAATTACACACAATCAACTATTAATTGTTGAGGGACAAATTGGTCATGTTAAGACAGAGCAATGTTCTAGACACTTCATTTCTGGGCCAAGAAATTTGGCAGTTGGGCCATAGCTTAGTGACACTAAATACTCACCTCTCCCCACTGAACAAAAGAACTGCAGGGAGGGTTGGAAGGAGAAGAACCTGGGATAATGTCTGGGAAGCTGTGTTCTGGAGACCAAGAAGAGAAGGCCAGGACTTCACCCAGCATTGACTGTGCAGACATACATACCTCTCAGAGCCCCGTGTCCTGAAGACTCTTTTGCGTGGGGTGAAAATACAGTTCTAATCAAGCACTTACTGTGTAGTTTATTTCAACTTGGGGAGACAAGCACATCTCAAGTCTCTGATGTCCTTATGAATAAGCTACTCTGAAATCAGAGGTG